>NC_066873.1:14538206-14838206 GCF_022985175.1 Labeo rohita
GAAGGATATTGCATTATGCTCTATTAACGCGTAGACAAAGGCATGTTTAATAAAATAAAAAAAAATCAGTTTTCTTTTACACCCTATTTAAGTGGCTATAGTGTCATTTTAAATTATTGCTGTTTGTATACAGATCAGTGTAATGGATAATTAGAAAAAAATGTTTGAGGGAATGAAATATGGCAAACCTTTTATTCCTTAATAGTAATCCTTTAGTCGCATGACTTTTCCACTTGTCTGCCATGTTTATGGCTTTCAGTGCACTGTAAAAAACAATTTGTTGAGTCAACTTTAAAATAATTTGTAACCTGACTGCCTTAAAATTTTAAGTTCAGTCAACTCAAAAGTTTATTCAACTTGAAATGTTAAATTTAGATATTTGAGTTGAATCAACTTAAAATTTTAAGGCAGCTGGGTTACCCATCTGTTAAGTTTAACAAACACAAATATCTAAGTTGTTACTTAGTACCGCTTAACATTTCAAGTTGAATAAACTTATTTTAGTTGACTGAACTTAAATTTCAAGGCAGCAGGGTAACAAATTATTTTAAGCTGACTCAACAAATTGTGTTTTTTATTTTTTACAGTGTGGGACAAAGTAATTGCAGAGAAAAAAAAAAAAATACCAAGACAAAATGTTGATCTCTGAATTTGATTCAGAATGGCTAAATCACAAAACATTTTACAGACGTTGGCACAGACCCTACCTAATATAATATCTATGGACATTTATATGTCGTAATGTAAAAAAAAATAAATTTAAAGGAATCATTTGTAACAGAAATCAACAGGTTGAATGGCCAAAGTTTTAATGCAGCTTCAAAGGGCTCTACATGATCCCAGTCAAAGAATAAGGGTCTTTCTTTGCACGTTCACTTTGTAAATACTGGGTCGATACTTCCGTCTACATCACGAGTGACTTTTCCAACATAATGCGTTGTCGAGTTATTGCGAGACGAGCGTTTGTGGTTAAAAGGTATATAATTTTTACATTTATTTGTAGAAAATGACTGATCATTTCACTAGATAAGACCCGTGTTCCTCAGCTGGGATCGTGTAGAGCCCTTTGAAGCTGCATTTTGGACCTTTGGAACCCGTTGGCCACCGTTGAAGTCCACTATATGGAGAAAAATCCTGGAATGTTTTCCTGAAGATCCTTAATTTCTTTTTGACTGAAGAAGGAAAGATATGAACATTTTGGATGACATAGGGGTGGGTAAATTATAAGGAAATTTATATTCTGGAAGTGAACTAATCCTTTAAATAATTTCTGGGTCCATGCGCTTCATCAGATTCCAAAAGCAAAAAACACCCTGCTGAAAAGAATCAATAGAACCATCACAGAAAATTCTAAAAGTTTCCACTACAAACATTACAAACCATCAACTTTTAACCATTAAAAAATGGTTTTCTGTAGTGTGTTTTGAGACATATTGCATTAGGATTTATTGGTTTATTGGTAAGCCACCAATAGAAGGCAACCAATTACCAGTAGAGACCAATAGGGTTCATTACAGTTTTCATTAAAACAAATACAAGTCCCATTATAACCAGTAAAACTATTACATATTTTGTGATGGTGTCTATTGTTTTTTTTTTCCAGCAGGGCATAGTGCTAGTACACTCATGATGTGCTGTAATGCTACCAGAAATGATTATCGTATTATCAAAAAATAGCAAAATCTTAGTTGGCCTGAGTGTGATAGATCATTTATGAACCGTTAAAATATTAGTATCCGGGACACAACAAGCGAGCTTCCACCCCGAGCTTCAGCGAATAAATGTTTAAACGGCTTGCCATACGGAAGCGTGTTGAGCAGGAGGTCGGAAGGGGTGTGGCCAATGTCGTGCAAGTTTATAAATAGAGCTTTTATCAGCGGCATCCTCACAGTGCTACAAGTGTTATGCTGCAGCCTGCGGTGAGGAACATTAGGAGGACCTGACCGAAGAAAGGACAGGAGAACAGGCTGGTCGCACCTCTGGTGTAAGTAATTTCCCTAGCATAGATGTGGAGCAGGATTTTATTTTAAAACATCGAAAGTACGCACACCATTATAGAGAATTCTCTTGCAGAAAAGCCTCAGAAACACGATCAGTTCATAAGCATTGTGCCGTAAGATGTACAATGCTGTATAAACAGTATTGGGGTTTATTTTTGAGTGTCCATTTCTGGATGTAGTAGCACACCAAAACACTCAACCTTGATATTCCTGAACATTTTTTAGGTTAAAATCTACCTTCACTGTAGAACTGACTCTTAAATCAGGGTTATTATAGCTAAACTAAAAAACATTTTAGTTTAAAATAATATAGAACGACGTTATTTCATTGTCATGTAGTTTACCTTGATGTACTAAAATTATTAAAACTAAAACTGATTTACAACACATTTACTGAAATTTTAACAAAAAAATAAAATTTAAAATTAATATTATATCCGAATATCAAACCTGGTGTGTATCTCAATGATACTAAAATAACAATTATTGGTTCTGGTTTTACTGTGTACACCTGTTTACCAAAAAGATGAAATTACTGTAATTTTGGATGAGGAAGTTCATTTTGTGTCCTGTAACGTAAGATTAGATTTTATTTCCTGTGATTTTCAGCTGTGTTGTGTAATTCCATTGCTTGTAAATACAAAATAAATTGTTTGTAGTAAGTGATTTAGCAATGAAATTGGCAGTTGTTTTCAATATAATTGCTAAACAAGTCTACAAGTTTTATGAGTGTGTATTCAGTAGAAGACTGTGATTCAACATGCAACAACTAGATGCTGATGCAGACGGGTTCCTGACAGGTTGGATGTACACAACAATAGTGCAGACACATGATGAAACATGGAGCTTTCGCCTGTAAACCCCAGGAGTGACTGTATTTACTTTTTACACCCAAACCTATAAATGCTGTCAAGAGTGTGCATTAACACAGATTCATACAGTAATAGAACGGAGTCAATTAAAGTATGAGACTGAAGCAAGTTGTTTAGAAAGGTTAAAATGGTCACCCGCTTCATGAATGGTTTAAAGTAGCCTTTTATTTGGAAATCAGATGATTGTATGTGAGTTTGGAGGTTGTTGACAGTTTAATAGCTTCTTTAATTTGTCAAGCAGTAATATGAATGAGGGAACAAGCTCAAGGCTGTCATGAACTATGCTGTAACATGAGTATGTTTGTCTGCTGCTAGTGGCGCGGAGTTAATGTCAGTGAAGAACTGGCTTAGTCCATGATCACAGCAGGCAAGGCTGGGCAGTGGAGCAGGCATTGTGGGTCATGTTGTTGACGCACAAGATCTTATGATTTCTGGCACTTGCTACAGATTTCCATTGTCAACAATTGTTCCTGTTAGGTCTCTCTTCTCACTGCTTAGGTTTTTTTGTGCTGTTTTGAAGAGTTGATAGGTGTTTAACAGCTAGAATTTATTAGGGAAACAGTTTTAAGGAATCATCAAATGTTGTTTTAGTGTTTTTTTGTTTGTGTATTCTAAATTGCACAGTAAGATGTGGAACAGGCTGAAAAGGTGCTGACGCAGATACATTTCAAATGCTTTTTCATGTTGACTTCAACTACTAAGGTACAAAGAAAAGAGTTTTCAGAAAATTCCTAAAATTTAACATTAAAGCAATTTCAGTGTCATTTTGTTTTTAGATTGTATAAACATAACTATTCAAAAGTTTGAGGTCAGTACAATTTTTTTTTAAAAGAAATTAATACTTTCATTCAGCAAGGATACAATAAATTGATCAAAAGTAACAGTAAAGAAATATATTTTGATTTTAAATCTTATGATTTCTGGCACTTGATACAGATTTCCGTTGTCAAAAATTGTTCCTGTTAGGTCTGTCTTCTCACTGCCTGTGCTTTTTTGTGCCGTTTTGAAGAGTTGATAGATTTTAAGTCTTTAGCAGCTAGAATTGTTTTATGGAAACATTTAAATCGTCAAATTTTGGACTTTTAGTTTTGTTTTGTTTGGTCACAGCATGTTAAACTGCAGAGTAAGAAGTCAAACAGGCTGAAAAGGTGCTAACGGAGATGCATGCTTTTTCATGTTTCGACTACCAAAAGTACAAAGAAAAAAAGAGACGTTTTCAAGAGAGAAGAGAAAATGACTAAAATACTTCAGCAGTTTCAGTGTCATTTTGGTTGAATGCCCATATCAACTCGTAAACAAAGCAGCACCGTTTTTGTCAGATACTTTCGTTTTTGGAAGAAGGCGCTGTGAGGAAAAAGCCTTGTATTTACTCCAGATGAGGACGCGCTGAGAGGAACAGGCTAAGCTTGTTTATCTCACAAATAGAACGCGAGTGCGGCTGCAGGCAGCTGAGGAGAACTCTTATGCAGTGTAAGTAATGGCCTTATTGGCATTAGATAATGTGTTGTTGTGACATAAACTTGAACACATTTACTAGTTGAACTTTTTCAAAACTATAATTCCTGAATAAAATGTGCAAAATTGAGTGCAACATTTTGAAAAATCATAGGCAACTTTTCAATGCATCTGTAAGGCGTCAGGAATGTTTTATGTTTCATAAACAAATTGACATTAAAGTAGGGATAATGTTTAGACGATATAAAAGTAATGTCTAAGAAAGCTTAGACCAGTCTTTACTGTTGAATACTCTGCCTGCAAATATCTGCTCAAACGTGTACATAATGTGGTTAATAATAATTTCGTTTCTCAGATGTTGTTTTTGTGCTGTATAATAATAAATACAAAGCGTGTGTGCATATGATAGCTATAAAATCACATGGGCAATATTAGTGATTGCTAATGATGGCCTATCAACATGCTCACTGATTTATTCATTTATTTATTTTAGTGACCAGAAATATGAATATTTTTTGGGATAGAAATGATAGAACTAATGCTTTTATTTAGCAAGGATGCTTTAAATTGCTCCTGATATTAACATGCTCACAGATGTTTTTTGTTTTGTTTTAGTTGTTTGTGATCTGATACCTGCACAACAGATGAATCCTGCAAACTTTTCCTCTGAGTGCGCTGTACCAACATCAGATCTTCAACTACAGTGATATTCTAATGGTAAAATAAGTTCCTTGACTACTGATGATGAGTTTTGCACGCACTTAAATATCAGGTATGATTTACTTGTTTTACTTGTTGAACAGAATTCAGGAAAAAGTTTTCAGAAACTACACAACGTCTGTTTACATCTCTGTGGTTAGATCAGTGTGCTCAATAATGTGTCTTTGACCTTCATAATGTTTGTTTATATTATACTGTGTTGTAAATAAAATACAGATAATCTAAAACCCCAATCTTTGAATCTTCTCACATTGTTTCTTACCTGACAGTCACAGTCTCATTGATGGGCCATTAGGGGAGGGCCTTTTGACTCTCAGGTGTGAATCACTAAATATTCAGTGGCCATTGTCACTCCCTCTCATATTCCCTTTCGATCACAAAACACGTCTTAGAAAATTTAAATAAGTATATTGTTTTTTGTGAACGACTGAACGAGATGATTTTCACATCATTTTGTAGAAAAGACTCTAGCCTAACACATTCAGTTCTCAAAAGTCTTGTGAACAAATGTTCTGAATGTGTTTCTTGGTCTTATTTCAGTGACTTTTTCACTAACCGTTGTTTTCTCAAAAACACAAATATGTACATTCATGTTGCTTGCATATTATTGTAGCCCAGTTTGTGGTGATTACTATGTAAATTAGACTTCAGCCATTAATGTGTTTATAAGATACTGAAAAAAGCACAAATGTCAGGGCTTCTCCAGGGCCCCAAAACACCCTCAGACCCCGGAGGGTTAAATCCTTTTCATTTGAACTTTCGATTTATCAAAGAATGATAAAAAATAGTAAGCAGGAATGAAAATATTTAATCTTGACAACCCCAGACTTTTGAATGGTAGTGTATAGGCCAGTGTTATTGTTCAATAAAATTATTCAAAATCTAAAGCTTTTAAATTAATTTTTTTTTAAATGTTGCCTTTGTAATTAAGTTTGTCACTGATGTATAATAGAGGTACAGAGATATATAGATCAGTGGTTTGAGTACTTGAATTACTAAAAACACAAAATAAAAAATAAACCGAAGTATTAAAAAAATAAAAATGGCAAGAAAACATTATTAATACAAAAATACAAATGGGCAATATAAGAAAAAAAGCTCATTCAAAATATGAATAGCACTGGTATAGGGTTACATACCACATTGTTAAAAAATCTTCTTTATTATTTTACAGCAGGTGAGAACTGACTGGCAGATTCAGCATGAAGAGGTGCTCAAGCGATCCGCCGGATGGTGGCTATGGCTGGGTCGTGGTCACCTCAGCCTTCTTCATCATGGGCCTCACCGCTGCTGTTTTAAAAAAACTTTGGCTTGTTTTTTCTTGAAATCCAAAGTCACTACAATGTCCTTACCAGTACTACCTCATGGGTGACCTCAACCACTATTGCAGTGTTTCATTTGGGATGTGAGGAATGACTTTTCATGTCTTTTTCATATTGTTATTATCAGAAATTGTATGAATTGTCTCAGAACAGGTATAACATTTTCTGAAACTGGCATTTAATGATGACACCAGACCTTTTTTTTTTTTTTTCCTCGTCTGTTTAGCTCCTCTTGCCAGTACTCTAAGTATGCAGCTATCTCAGCGCACTGTTATCATGGTCGGAGGGCTTCTGGCTACCTCAGGAATGATTATTGCCTCTTTGGGGCTCAGTCTGCCTTGGATGTATCTGTCTGTCGGTTTACTTCAAGGTAAGTTTAGCATTAAGGAGATGAAAGAGATTCTGTCATTAATTAATCACCCTCATGTCATTTCAAACCCATAAGACCTTTGTTCATTTTCAGAGCACAAATATATTTTTGATGAAATCCAAGAGCCCTCTGACCCTGTATAGACTTCAATCGTACTGCCATGTTCAAGGCTCAGAAAGGTAGTAAGGACATTGTTAAAATAGTCCATGTGACATCAGTGGTTCAACTGTAATTTTATGAAGCTATGAAAATACTTTTTGTGCGCAAAGAAAAAAACAACAACTTTTCAACAATTTCTTCACTTCTGTGTCATTCTAGTAAGGTTGTGAGGTTGAACCATTGATGTCATATGGTTTATGTTGACAATGATGTCCTTACTATCTTTCATGGCCTTGAATGTGTTGCTTTCCTGTCTAGGCAAGGTCAGAAAGCTCTTGAATTTCATCAAAAATACCTTCACTTGTGTTCTGATGATGAACAAAAGTCTTACAGGTTTGGAACGACATGAGGGTCAGCAACAGAGTTGTCATTTTTGGGTGAACTATCCCTTTAAACAATTATGCAGTACTGGAATGTCAGCACATGATGCTCTTGTTTACAAAATGGGCATGGAAATCTTACACTGTTGAAAGTGCCATGCCATCATAGTGTTACATTAATTCTATGAAATTTAGATAAATGCACAGTTTAAATAAAGCATGTTCTTATATTATCCAAATATCAAACCATAATTCACTAGATGCTGTTTGGCTTTAAATATAGTCCACATCTAAGGATGGTGGCTGTATGTCATGATCACCACCTTTTTTTATTTTTTTTTTAATGAATGCTGTATACATTATACTATAGAACACATATACAGTATTTAATGAATGAGTCTTCTACGGCATTGAGGACATACAGTATGTGAGTGTCACTGAAAAATAAAATGGGGAAATGATCAAATTATTAATTTAAAATAATTGACAGACAGACTTATTCAAAACATTTTAACATTTAAATTAATGTAACAAAATATATAAGCTATTAATTAATCTGGTTTAAATGCAGTTATTATTATATATCATCTATTATTTTATAACATTATTTAAATATGTTTGATTATTTGCCAATTTAAAGTTTTGATTTATACATTTATTTATTTATTTATTTATTATTATTTTTTAAATATTTTTATTCAGCAGTGATTTTAAATTGATCAAAAGTGACAGTAAAGACATTTATAATGTTACAAAACATTTATATTTCAAATAAATGCTTTCTATTCATCAAAAAATCCTGAAAAACAGAGAAGTGTTGTAGTTACACAAAAATATTAAGTTGGTTTCATAACAGATAATAATAAATGTTTATAAGCACCAAATCAGCATATTAGAATAATTTCTGAAAGATCATGTGACACTAAAGACTAAAGACAGTATGATGCTGAAATTTCATCTTTGCCCTCACAGAAATAAATTACTTTTTACAATATATTCAAAAAATAGAAAACCATTAAAAATTGCTGTAAAATCAAAGCCATATGTCTAACCAAGTTATGTAACAAATTTGAAGTTGGTATCACAAAAATGTGGTTCCTGTAACATTTTGTTTGGTCATTATACCAAAAATAACCACTGGGTTACAGGAATGTTTTTGATGCAGTTTTTTGCCACAAATCAATCGTTCTCTGTCACAGTATCACTTCTATTACAAAACAGTCACCAAATATGGAACCCTTGGAAAATATGGAAGATTACAAAAAATTTGACTAAAACACAAGCCACAAAATCGCATAGTCTATATATGTTTTTATATCTTGATTTATATCATAATATATACAGCTTTAAACAGGTAAGACCCATTCTAGGGTTAAATTGTTGTAATTTTTTTTACAGTATCACTGTTTTTACTATTTATTTATTATTTTTTTAATCAAATAAATGCCCCATTGGTAAGCATAAGAGATATTTCAAAAACTTAGCAGTGCACATTTTTTTTTTATTTAATACATTCCTAAGTGGCACTCTTAGTCTTCCATATTTGTCTAGTAATAATTCAGCTAATTCAACATTTTTTTTTCTCTCTCTCTTTTCTTTTTGTCATCTAGGACTTGGTGTCTCATTTTCCTGGTTACCAGCTAACAGCATGGTCAGCCATTATTTCAGACGCTGGCGACCCATTGCCTACGCCATTGCTAGTTCTGGAGAGTGTGTCTTTGCCATAGGATTTGGCCCGTTTTTCCAGTGGCTTATTGACAGATACTCTTGGCAGGGGTCTCTGCTCATCATCGGTGGTCTTCAACTGAATCTGTGTGTGTGTGGTGCTCTGATGAAACCTCTTCCATCTGCACAATCCTCTATCCAAGACAAACACAAAACAGACACAAAAGAGGAAAGCGGGACATTAAAAAAAGCCACTTGCTCTCTCATTCAGAAGCCTGAGCTGCTGCTATATATAGTGTTTGCCATCTTGGCTGCGGCGGGTTTCTTCATCCCACCTCTGTTTCTGGTGCCTTATGCCAGTAGTTTAGGCATGGAGCAGTACTGGGCAGCCTCGGTTCTGTCAGTGCTGGCGTTGGCAGACCTGCTGGGCAGATTAGCATGCGGGTGGCTGGCTAACCTGCGGCTTGTGAGAAACCTGCAGCTGCTGACCATGGTGGTCACTGCGCTGGGCGTGGTGCTGCTTCTGCTCCCCATTGGACAGAGTTACTGGAGTATCCTGGTTTTCTCCTCACTCTATGGCTTCCTGTTTGGCTGCGTGGTGGCCATCCATGTGACGAGTATCGTGGATATTGTTGGACTGGAGGGTTTTGATAGCGCTCTAGGGCTCTTCATGCTGTTCCGAAGCTCTGGAGGATTTTTGGGTCCACCTGCTGCAGGTCAGTGCATGTCTTTATACACTTTCAAGCATGTCAGACTAAAGGTGCTGTAAAGAGAGCTACAACAAAAACTATATTAGCGTCCAAACCAATGGATGACAACATTCTGTTTACAAGCATGCTCTGCTGTTTCGTCATCTGCCACTTTAAATGCTCAAGCTCTTTAAAGACAGGTGGATTCTGATTGGCTGTCTTTGTATGTGTTTGTGTTTTTATCATTCATCATCTGAAAAAGTGTATATATATATATATATATATATATATATATATATATATATATATATATATATATATATATATATTAGGGATGCAACAATACATTTAGTCCACGGTTCAATACGTACCTAGATTTTTAACCACGGTTTTCGGTTCGGTTCTAATAGCTTGCCACATCAGTGTTTTTTTTGTTTGTTTGTTTTTTGTTTTGCAATAAATTAACAACAAAATACTCCTTTAAACATCTGTACACTGAAAAAAGCGTGGATTATTATATGTCTGCTTAATATTACTTTTGAGAGAGGCATTATTTTTTCAATTTTTACACAAAATAGGATGGGTTTCATTCATACTGGACACCAGAGGGTGCCCTCGTGCAGAAAATCCACATATGCGTCAAAGAAGTAGCACTGATTACGTTCCGTTCCAGCCAGGAAATCTCTAATATGGATAAAGCCGTCGCTATTGCTATAACTGAATATAATCAAGATATAACGTTAAACGTTTTGAGTGATGAAGTGTAAGGACAATAAACGCACGTCTGCAATAATATATGACTTATCTGTGTTATTCAAGCCATCTTGTGTATTTTCATAATGATTAAGTGTATCTGTAAGACATTGCTAATCGACGTACATAGAATATAAGTATAGAATTTATTGTCTGCCTCATTCTGTGATACAAAGCCACATCAGATCAGATAAGGAAGTTATTTTAAACACTCAACTGATGTTGTGAATTAAAAACAAGTTATAATGTTTTTTTTATAACTTTTGTTTTTATAACTCTTTTGTTGGACAACAGGTTTACACTGTGTGCATAATTATTAGGCATGTTGATAATCTGGTTGTATTTTTTTACCAAGCACATTTACCAATTCCAAACCACAACAATCTTAATAACTACTATTAATTTTGTATTTAATCATTTGTAAGTGATATATAACTGTCCGTGAAGGCTGGAAGTGAAAAACTCCTTATATTCAGGTGTGCATAATTATTAGGCATGTTTTCTTTTACAGATAAAATGAGCCAAAAAAGATATTTAACCCAGACTGAAAAGTCCAAATTATTAAATGCCCATGAGAAGAATGCAATACTAATGCATTACAAGAATTTGCAAAGTTAAGGCTTGACCATTGGACAGCGAAATGCTTGTTGAGTCTGCATGGTCAGAAAAAACAGGTGGAGAACAGGTGTGACACCATCAGGAACCGTTTAGTCTCCAGCGCCACCATTTTCCAGAACTGCAACCTACCTGGAGTTTCCAATGTGTCAGGTTCTCAGAGACTTTGCTTGGTAAAAAATCCTAAAAAATGCCCCTGACTTAATAAGAATAACAAGCTGACGTCTTGTGAAATACATGAAGACAGTTTTTTTATATGCTTTAGAGACAGATAAGTTGAGAGTGACTCTTGAAGGACAAGCATCACATCCTCTTGTATCTCTGATTCAAGAATTTATCTTCCAAAATCTGGCAGTAAGTTTTGGGAGTTCATTTTAGTCCATCTCTGCAAGTCAGACTTTTCAGGATAGGAGACTAAACGGTTCCTGATGGTGTCACACCTAATTCTTCACCTTAATTCCTAATTCTTTTGCAGTTAACGTGCATCTTTTCTTCTCCACCTGTTTTTTCTGACCATGCAGACTCAACAAGCATTTCGCTGTCCAATGGTCAAGCCTTAACTTTGCAAATTCTTGTAATGCATTAGTATTGCATTCTTCTCATGGGCATTTAATAATTTGGACTTTTCAGTCTGGGTTAAATCTCTTTTTTGGCTCATTTTATCTGTAAAAGAAAACATGCCTAATAATTATGCACACCTGAATATAAGGAGTTTTTCACTTCCAGCCTTCACAGACAGTTATATATCACTTACAAATGATTAAATACAAAATTAATAGTAGTTATTAAGATTGTTGTGGTTTGGAATTGGTAAAATGTGCTTGGTAAAAAAAATATAACCAGATTATCAACATGCCTAATAATTATGCACACAGTGTAGAAAGGCTTATCATTGCATGTCATTAGAAGGGAAGATGCTCTGCGTGTGTTGCTTTTTCAAATATAAGCGGGGAAGCGTTTCCTCATCTCAGCACGTGAAATCACGGGCACACACAGCAAATTCCGAGAGAAATAAAACAACGAATTTATTTGAATGCAAAACCAAAAAACCACAATTCACAAGTGCGTATTGGACCGTGGATGTCGTACCGAACGGTTCAATATTACATTGAGAATTGTGACATCCCTAATATATATCACACTCGTGATTCGACCAGGTGTCGTAGGTAATCACAGCCGTGCCGATATACAGCCGTATCGCACGGCAACGAGTATGATATTGCGTTTGTACAACAGTTTGATGTCACGAGTGTGTAAATGCATTAGAAACCATAACGGACTGTTTTTAAAAACCCACTTTTGTGCTAATGTACTTCCTTCTGGCATGGATTCAAATCTCAGTTTTGACAGTTTAACAGCTGAGCCTAAGCCTCTGTTACTAATTCGAAAACGTTGACTTGCTTCAAAGCTTACTGTATTAAAAGCTCTCTATATTATGTAGAGCAGGGGTGCCCAACCCTGTTCCTGGAGATCTACCTTCCTGCAGAGTTTAGTTCCAACCCTGAATAAATAAGCTTTCCATTGATGTGTGGTTTGTTAGGACAATATTTGACCAAGATACAACTATTTGAAAATCTGGAATCTGAGGGTGCCTGGTGACTGGTTTTGTGGTCCAGGTTTGTATGTATAAATGTGTTATTTAAATAGTGGTCCTCTTTTTAAAAAAAAAAAAAAAAAACTTTTTTTTTCATGTTTTTTTTGACTGTTTAAACAGATGCATACTTTGATCAATATATTTCTCATTTTGCATTATGTATAGATACATTTTTGACCATTGAAAAACATTTGATAAAAATGTGAATGTTATGTGTATGTTTGAACAATTTGCTGCATAATCTTTTTTTAAATTTAAAATTGTTAAAATTTAAGTTATTTAATAGTACGTTGTCATATTCCCTTACTTTTACTGTACCATGATGAGCTGGGACAAGTAGGTGATGATGTGTAAACGTAGGTGTGCATGTTGACAGACATTAATCTCTTTAACGTCATGAAGGATTCTTGCAGCTTACTTTTAAAAAGATCCATCTTTTTAGACTGTAGAAAATGTTTTGAGTTCACTTTCACATTATGTTGTTCTTTTATTCCCAAAAGACTAGAAAATTTGGTTTCTCAAGATATGGCCCCTTTAAGACTTGGTTTGAGTCATTATAAACTGCTAAACTTGAGTATGGCTCAATTTTACGGTGGTGTTTTGGCAGGGAGGACACAGACGCTGCTAACAGCAGGTTTTGTCTTTGTCCCATACTCCCAATTCCTTCATACTCCCATGTCCCATACTCCCATGTCTTCATCACTTGTCTCATGTTTCTCTTGTGTATCTGTGTTACAGGTTGGCTGGTGGACTGGACTCATGACTTCAGTGCTAGTTTCTACTTGTCTGGCCTCTGCCTTATCCTGTCTGGGGTTTTCGTGGTGCTTGTTGACAGACTGGTGGAGAAGAAAAAACAAAGACTACCAGATTTATGTGCTGAGACTACAGATCATCCAATACTTAAAGCGGACGGTGCCAATGTTTAAAAGCCACTGAAGATAATTGGCCAGTGTTTTACTTTTGTTTTATGAACTTTTGTGTATTTAAAGCCATATTATTAGTGATGTTTTTACTCAGCCTCTCACCCCATAACTTCCAGACAGAGAGATATTACTTTAAGACAGTGGCATTATTGTAGCCACGTTTTAAGCCACTAACGATGACAATTCAGAGTCTGTTTCTACCCTTAGAAATAATTAAAGAAGCACTGAGTGCAGATTATATATATGACTATTTTACAATATCTGAAAGCAATATAAATAGTCTGATTTTTCTGTTTGTGTGCATGGCCAGTAATACATATTACATATGCATATAAGCCACGTCCAGTGGCTCCAAAAACGTGAAGTGGCATTTGCAAACAAGTGATATCCTTATTTTCTCATTGTCTCAAGGTCATTTCTGAGGTTTATCTATTGTTTTCTTTAAAACATTACAAACTTCTTTCTGTGAAGTGTACTTGTACTGTATTAAAATAAATAGCATTTGTTTTCATATACTTTTAACTGATGCAATTACATTTATTAGTGTATTAGTGTTGTTTCCGAACCCCACAAAAACAAAGCCATGCAATTAGCTCATCAGTTGTTGGGGAAGTGGAGTGGTTTACTTCACTATTTAAACAAGTCTTTGTTTTGCATTGTATAATACCACATTTCTTTGAGTTTGTAAAGCAGTTTCTGTCTGCTCTGTATATGTGGTGTAAATTGTGTTTACTTTGGAATCACAAAGATGCCTTGGAAATGGAGAAATCTGCTTATATGGACACAGCTGGCAAATAAATTGTACAAAGAATTTTCACCTTTAACCTCAAAATAACAGCCAGCCAAATCATTTTGTGCACTGAACTTATGTTCCAGAATCCTGTTCAACGTTCAGGTTTATACGAAAAAACACTACTTACTGTTTATATCACGTCTGATGATTTTATAAATTTATTTATATGGTCAAATAGTGTGTTTCTGATATAAACGTGCCATAAACAGTGGAATCTTGTTGTGTTATTTAATGTTTTAGCATTTTAGTCTTTTAGAACTTCTCCAAAAACATATACCAAGGACAAACAGCAGTGTTTTACTTTGTTTTATTGTGTAAGTCATGTCTTCGTTTGCATAGATGGATTTGTCTGTTTATGTATGGTGTGTCTGAATTTGTGGAGGTGACAAGACTTGCTGTGCCTTAACTGCAAGTGACAATCGGGAAATGATTTTAACTATTTATTTTAATGTTTCTTTTGATTTGTAATGAATGTATTAGCAGTAGAAAGTTTTTAGGTTAATCAGATCAGATTTATTTCTAAATGCCAGGGTGAGTGGAAAGTTAATTTGTTTCAGACATTCATTAAGAACTATTATATATGCAAGAATTATACTGTTTTTGAGTACTTTCAGAAGTTCTGTGAAAGCACATCTTTGAAGCATTTTACTGTAAAATTAAAAATTAGAGTCTAGAAGGACCACCAAATTAGCAGGCTACTATAACAATGGCATGTTACCTATAATGTAGTCAACCAAAGGTTCCAAAAACACACAGATTAGAACGTTAATCTGAACTGAAAAACACTAAAAAAACTGCGAGTTGTCGAAAATCATTTCTGAGTCCAGTGATTAGGTATATCAGATTAGTTTGTTTTCTTAGTGTAAACTGACGACTCCGAGATCATGCCATCACTAGATGGCAGTGTAACTACAGTAAGAGAAACAGGTTGTGCACTTTTTATGCCAGTTCTATAGACTTGATCTGAGGCGTAACGAACTGCTTAACTGAGTTCTGAGATCGTCTCGCTGTCCCATCACTAGATGGCAGTATAACTACAGTAAGAAAAGCAAGTTGTGCACATCGTGTGGTAATTGAGTTGCGGTGTAATGTACTGTTAGTCTTGTTTCATACAATAAAAATATGTATTTTCACTTTCTGTACTCGTCTCTGCCTAATGAATGTTAAAGTTTGTGTTGGTTAAACCAAAAAATACAAATTCTGTCATTCCTTTACCCTTATGTCGTTTTTCTTCTTTAAAAATGATGGACAGAATACTGATATTGTATGGAAAAAGCACAATCTTACTACACAGTAATTAATATTAACCCAAATATGTAAATTCTGTCATCATCGTTTCAAACCTTAAGAGTTATTTTTAATATTCTCTCATAATTTTTCTCCATCCATTGAAACTGCATAGAACCACACATTTTACTCATCAGAAAGGTTCATAAACACATTGTAAAAGTAATCATATGAATCGAGCTGTTTAATACAAGGTTTATGCAAAGGAAAAAAAAAAAAACTTTAAAAGAATCACCGGATGCTTATTTTCCACAAGTTGATATGATTCTTTACTTTCATATATTCTTGATTTATTACATGTAAAATAAAACAAAGTTTTTTAGTTTTAACATTGATGATTAGAGCTTACAGCTCATGAAAGTCAAAAATCCAGTATCTCAAAATATTAAAATATTTACATTTGAGTTTCATAAATGTCCATCCCTACAGTATAAATTCTAGGTATCTCATGTTCTTTGAAACCACAATAATGGGGAAGACTGCTGACATGGCAATGGTCCAGAAGACAATCAGTGACACCCTCCATAAAGAGGACAAGTCACAGAACGTCATTACTGAAAGGGGTGGCTGTTTACAGAGTGCTGTATCAAAGCATATTTAAATGCAAAGTTGACTGGAAGGAAAAAAAATGGGTAGGAAAAGGTGCACAAGCAACAGGGATGACCGCAAGCTTGAGAAAACTGTCAAGCAAAGCCGATTTAAACAGCTTCACAAGGAGTGGAATGAAGCCGGAGTCAGTGAATCAATAGTCACTTCTGAAACAGAAAAACGTCAGAAGCATCTTACCTGGGCTAAGGAGAAAATGAACTGGACTGTTGCTCAGTGGTCCAAAGTCCTCTTTTCAGATAAAAGTAAATTTTGCATTTCATGTTTAAATCATGATCCCAGAGTCTGGAGGAAGACTGGAGACGCACAAGCTTTATGGAAATGCTGATTTCCTTTTCCAGCAGGACTTTAGCACCTGCCTACAGTGCAAAAACCACTTCCAAGTCGTTTGCTGACCATGATATTACTGTGCATTATTGGCCAGCCAACATGCCTGACCTAAACCCCATTGAGAATCTATGATATATTTTGAAGAGAAAGATGAGAAACAGTCAATCCAACAATATACAGACGATCTGAAGTCTCAATAGTGCCTCAGCAATGCCACAGGCTGATCGCTTACATGTCACACTTTACTGATGCTGTAATTTTGAATTTGCTGTAATATGTGCTGCTGACCAAGTATTGAGTGCATAAATGAACATACTTTAAAAGAACTTGAACTTTTCTGTTTTGCATATCCGTTTTTGATTGATCTTAGGAAATATTGTAATATTTTGAGATATTGGATTTTTTTCATTTCATGAGCTGTAAGCTCTAATCATCAAAATTAAAACAAAAAACTTTAAAAATGTTTTACTTTACATTTTTAATGAATACATGAAAGTTTCGGTTTTTGAAATAAGTTACAAACAAAAAATGAACTTTTTCACGATATTCTAATTTTTTGAGATGCACCTGTATATTTGGACACAGGCACAGTTTTTTTTGTTTTAGCTGCTGACCAAAACAAATTCAAGAAACAGTTATATAATGAATATGGGCTTAAAGTGCACATCCTGAGCTTTAATTGGAGGAAAGGTTAAGGAATTACAGCTCTTTAATATGTACCTCCCCCTTTTTCAAGGAACCATAAGTAATTGGACAAATAAATATAATCATAAATAAAATGTTCATTTTTAATATTTTGTTAAGAATCCTTTGCAGGCAATGGCTGCCTTAAATCTGAAACTCATCGACTTCAGAGACTGGGTTTCCTCATTTGTGATGATTTGCCAGGCCTTTACTGGAGCTGACTTCAGTTGTTGTTTGTTTGTGGGTCTTTCTACCTTTAGTTTTGTCTTCAGCAAGTGGAATGCATGCTCAATCAAGTTGAAATCAGAAGATTGATTTGGCCATTGCAGAATATTCCACTTTTTTATCTTCAAAAACTCCTGAGTTGATTTGCTGTATGTTTTGGGTCATTGTTGATTTGTATGGGTAGATAGTGTACACAGCATGTGTACATAGCATGCTGTTTAAATAAGAGTTCGGTTCATAGATTCATCATGCAGTCATATTATAATTATTTAATTATTATGCATCCTCCGCATAGTATTTTAGGTTTTGTCTGGGACTGAGCAGTCTCTTATTTAGATATCCAACCGCAGCAAGCCCACTCATCTGCCACTTAACATCATATTGAGCAACACCCAGCACATCGGTAGGTCTACAATATTAGCCTAATATCATTTCACATACAGACTTATCGCAGTGTTAGTTAGTGGGTGACAAGCTACTGTAAACTAAGCTTGGCAACCTTGTAATCGCTCATACATCGGAAAAATGCATCGGATATCATCATTTTTTGTCATGACTATTTCATTAATGATCCAGCATCATCTGTATTAAAGAGAAAGAGTCGCTTCACCCAATTTTTAAAGTGAAATATAGAAAATAGCCTTGACAGCCTAAGTTACTTACACATAACTACTGAAAAACGTTGCGTTCTCCTACCGGACTCCTGTGTATATGGTAAAGGAGGGGAAAGCAGGCAGTGGACCAAACCACTGTTAGGCAAGGAAGGGGGGACATAAAACATTTCTGAACTTAAAACGTATTTTCGCGTTTATATTGTTTTACTACTTACACAATTATTTTAAGTATATGTCCATTATAATATTTACAATACACAGAGTCGCTTGTAATTATATTTTTAGGAGGAGCCTTGTCCCACTTTACACTGTCCTAGGTGAAACAAACCAAAAATAGCATATATAACATCACAATCAATACCAATAGTACATTGAGTTTAATTTATTGACATGGAAGTCATATAGAAACGTCTTAATGCAAAAGTTACATCTATACATCAAAATAAGTATATAGTACAAATTCTTCGGGACAATGATTATGTACGCAGCTCCGCTGAAAGCTTGCGAGTGGAATATACAGATAGTAGATATTTGTTAAGCACATCTTCTGGGGTTTTTATTCATTAAAACCAAATGCATTCATCAGTGATATTATATTTCAAGGGCAGGGACATGTTTGTGTGCATTTTATTTTGTGGTTTCAATAGAACGAATCGGGAGAGTCTCCACAACAGAACTGAAGCGCTCGTCTGTGCATGAGCCGCCATCACTGACAGCAACAAGCACTCAGCGTGATTTCAAAATCAATACATTTCAGCATATGATCGCCTTTTATTTAACACAAACAAACAAAATCAATACTCTGCTACTCAACTACAGATGTTTCATTTGTTACGGGTATGTTTGTACCACTTTCAATGACGTAGGAGTCGCATTTACAGAAGAATATTTGATTTGTCCGCCAACACGGCATGCACAAATACACGTATCCATTCATATCTGATTTATTTCCACATATGAATGAGGCCTGAAACTGATCAGAGAATATCAGAATCCATGTGATTTTTTTCCTGCTTACACATGTGGGCCATATCGATCTATGCCACATGAGAAGAAAAAATCGGAATTGGGTCACTTGAAGCATGCAGTGCAAATGCGGCCTAAGAGACTGTAAACATTCGCTGCATTTAGCCACAGAACTTGCTAACTAGCACATTATTAGGAAAGGTGATTTGCGCGGATTCATAAAACCCCTTATACTCACTTCTTCTGTAGGTGAAGCTGGATCACGAATGATTTGCTCAAACATAGGCATTTAGGCAGATCAGGGGCGCATTCCCTTCAAAAACAAAAGTAATCCACTGCGTCTTCAGCGGCTCAGATATCGGGAGTAAATGACGACTGCTATGGTCATTATTGCATTCAACAAAAGAACACCTCAGTCGCTTAGGAGCCATTCTTGTCTACCCCGCTGCGGCGTCAAAACAATGGTGGACTTATTACAGCTCAATCAGGGCGGGTCTAAGGTAAAACGCCAGTGTCAGTCAACAATCATGCGAGCGGACTGGGTCTGTGTGACGTCACAAAGGCAAGAATCTAAGAATGGCTTGATCTGAGAAAGGGGTTATTATTTTGGGGGATTAAAAAAAAACACTGGGTGGATTTTTATCATTATAGGGTGGATGTGTACACACACTGCCAAGACACATTTCAGTTCAAACAACATGTAAAAGTGAATACTGCATCCGATGACCCCTTTAAATGATGAATAGATTTAATTTAGGCTTTTATTCATATATACACATTGATGCATATAGAGCATATGAAGTAGAGTAAATGGATGCTCAAACATGCTGGTCCATGTTTACGCTTTCATGTTTATTATATTTGATGATGTTTGTATGACATTTATATAATTTAAACTGGTTCTGGTTATTACTCACAGGATTATAATCATCAGAACACTCAGTAGTGGAAACACAGCGATACACGAAGACCAGAGCAGCTTCACTGACTCTAAACTCTGAAGCTCCACACAGACAACAACACATGAAATGGTCAGTTGAGTAAAAGCCCAGTTTAGACACACATACAGACATTTCCTCCACCTGGAGGTAAGCTTTGGATGCAAGAAGTGATGTAGCTTATAGTCTCCCTGCACAGTGACGGCCCAGATGAGAAAGCCCAGAATTTGACCTGGATGAAGGCCATGCCACCACGCTGAGAACCCAAAAGTCATAAACAGTGGAGATCTGTTGGACCTTTTAAAGACCATTCTTCGAAGCCACGCCGCCGTGGTTCTGTTCCACTGTCGCGCAAACGCTGAAGGACGGCTCGATGCTTCAGTCACCCATGGACTGCCATCAGAAAGCCCATCCCATGATGGTTTTCCACTGCCACTGTACCCATGGAAACCTATGCCTGCAGCACTGTTAACACACTCACTGATTTTCCAGTGCACATAATAGTTCATCTTAAGTAGCAGCGACAGGATCCAGATCCATATTATGTTTTGACAAACACAAGCGCTGTTTATTCTGAATGTGAGTGATTTTAAGAGCTCCTTAAGAGGATATTTAACCGACACCAAAACTAATACTTGAAATATCTTTGAAGTAAGCCTCCCTAAATATGGAGCCAACGATGGAGTCGCATTGCAGTCAACAGACTGAACAAAAGTGTTGAAGCTGCAAAGTGGTCCTCCAAGAAGAGCAGGAAAATTAAGTGAGTAGCTCAGAAATGCTATAGGACGGCTGTTTTGAAAGCGACTAGTGACTGTTCCTTCCTGCAGATCAAGTGATAGAGAAGAAACCCTCTGAGTCATCAACATGAGAGCGGATATGGCCAGTAAAAGCCTGTTAGGAATAAAACAAAAGTCAAAATATGATCAAACTGGTTTTGGATTTTATCATACAGTTCATATTTGGAAGTACCTCGAGTCTGGTGTCTCTTGAAGCCAGTATAACTGGTACTGGAGGTACAAGTGCCAACAGGTTTGCCAGCACATCTGCAATCCCAGCATCCACTGATGATTATGCGTTGGGTGTAGACAGTGGATCAGCAGCAGGAGAAGCACAGCACTGAAGAACAGCAATAAGCTAAACGGACCCATTGTTACAATAGCAAGGATGAATCCTCCCAGTGTCAAGTAGACATACCTTACAAGAGGAGACGAGAAGAGAAAGGATGCATTTATCAAAATAACATGAGCAAAAGCATGGATTATGTTGTTATACTGTACCTATTGATTACTGAGAGATGTCCTTTCCTGGATAAACAATAAAACAGAAATGCAAATGGTATGTTCACAATCTGGTAAAACAACTGTGGGTTTCCATCACACAGTGTCCAAACGAGATCCATCACCAGCCCAGAACTGCTCAAGTGATGTGTGATAGTGAAAGAGATATGATTTTGTACAGTATGGCTGACGTACCTTCTATTTGATCTTCAGAGTAAAATGTGTTTCTGGATTCCAGACGTGCATAGATAGACAGACTCTCCGAAAGTCACAGCTGTGTGCTTATTTCCTAAATGGAAACTGAAAGAGTGCCAACCAAGTTATGTAGGTTGGTAAACAATCCTCTCAAACAGGGGAAAAATGGAAATGCTTTTTACACACAAGAGACAGACAGACAAATAGACAGACGGATAGACATACAGACAGACAGATGATAGATGTCACTACCAAAACACAGTAATATATAATTTTATAAGAATGGTTATATTGACCGACTGAGATTTTTTTTTTTTTTAAGATTTAATTTTTGGCGTTTTTTATGCCTTTTTTTAGATAGGACAGTGCAGTTGGACAAGATGCAGAGTGACAGAAAGAGGTGGGATTGGGAAAGTTCCACAAGCCGGGATTCAAACTCGGGACGCCGGCAGTGTAACGGCACTATATGTCAGCATGTTAACCACGAGGCCATTGGCGCCGAGACCTATTGAGATTTTACTTATCTTCCTTGCAAATATATATTTAGTATTTTTTATTTTGAAAAAAAAAAAAATCAGAGGTAAATCAATAATAATTACAATTTTAACAATATTTCAAGTGTTATTTATGAAATCTGTTGTATTTTTAATCCAAATTTTCTTTGTAAAGGGCAAAACGTTGATCATACTGATTTTAAAGTTAAGCACTCATTAGTTTGAACATACAATAAACTGAACACTATCATAACATCTCAGCTGATGACTCAGTATGGTTTATTTTTGACAAAACATCCCATGTTTTGGTCATGACTGCGCATTTTCGGTAGTGACAATAATGTTTTTGGTAACTGCATCACATTACATCATTTAAACTCACATACTAAACCACTACTAAAACATACTAAAGTATACTAAAAATGTGCATAACTGTAGTAAAATTTTGTTTATTTCCCCCAAATAAAAGAATTATGTGTTCCATTTTGTCACTACCAAAACAAAGGTTACATGTTTCGGTCGTGACTGTTAAGGTAGTGACAATTTTATGGGATAACACCATAAAAAAAAACTAAGATGTCACTACCGAAACTTCACCAATACGTTGCCTGTTTTGGTAGTGACAATTTTAGATACTTTTGAAGCTAGATCAAAGATGCTAATCAGCACATGGTTAGCTAGAACAGTTCTGAACAGTTGTACACATATAAAAACTAAATGTTATGGAATAACTCCTAAAAAGTGATTAATTATAGAAAAATAGTTCTTCTTTAAAGTTACACACAGATTTGCCATACTTTTGAACACATTTACCTCAAAATGATGGGCCTGTCTACTCGTCATGTAGCTATGAGAGAGAGTGACATAAATATTTCCTGATCATAAATGTAGGGGTGTAGT
This sequence comes from Labeo rohita, assembly GCF_022985175.1. NCBI lineage: Eukaryota > Metazoa > Chordata > Actinopteri > Cypriniformes > Cyprinidae > Labeo > Labeo rohita. The sequence continues at coordinate 14,560,973 of NC_066873.1, forward strand.
TAAAATCAGTCTCAGCCAATGGACTAAAACATACACTGTTTCGGTAGTAAATGCAGGACACTTATTTTTCATAATTTACAAAGAATATAAAAAATATTTTTTGAACTTCACTTTTTTTAAAAATCAAAAAGATATTTATTAAAGCAACAATACAGTAAGTTGAAATTTAGGGGTATGGGTTCAGCACAGCCACCTCCCAATTGAAAGTACCCACTGAGTGATGATTTTATATATATTAAGCTTACTGATATTTTAAATATTACTGTGGGTTTCAATAGATAATAAACGGATCTTAGTAAGCATGACTACTTAAATGCTTTTAAAATGTGTTTTTGATTGTGGGACAGCACAATTTGCACCAGTTCTGTATAATGGCCCTTATATTTCAAGTGTCTCAAAGCTTTTCATTATAATTCATTCTCCTTGGCTTCATCTTGAGAGCTCCCCAGATAGCTGTGTTTTCTTAAAGGATCTAGATTGGATTTCCCAGGTGTGTGAGGATAAGGAACCCGTGAAGAACTCCATTCATTTTCACACTGACTACACCAGCTTTATTCTATTCAGTTTGCTTCGTGATTGTCTCAGCATTTGATTTGGGCGTTCAAGAACGCGAATGCAAAACATGTAAAGACATAGAAAGCATATAACAAGCAGATACCAAGTGTGTGACTAATAAACCTCTGCAAACTTCCCACAGCACATTGAAAGTTATCATTACGGCGGAACCTGGGCGAGTGGGGCTTGTCTCTGCGTCAGAGAGAGTTCCCTTATCGATTGGCTGCTGCTGCCTGTGCAACGAGGAGGCGTATAAAATAGACACTTTTAAGGAATTTCACAGACATTTAGTGGGTTGCACGGCGTGGAAGCTGGCCGAGAGATTCTTTCGTACGTTTTTTGTCAATCTCAACAGAAGAAAATGCAGAGCTGCGCGAAATCCTGGCGTGTTGTCATCAGCAGGTCGATGAAGGCTTGCGCGCCGTATAGGAATATCAGCAATAAAGGGGATGTTTTTAAGAAACTTAAACGTTCAGCTGCAAATGTCCGCTGTATGGGCACCTCACAAGTTTTGTGGTCTAGAAAAATTGAACGAATTTTGCCGAGACACGATGATTTCTCGGAAAGACACATTGGACCGGGTGACAAAGAAAAAAGAGAGATGCTCACTACTCTTGGACTTGAGGTAAAACCTATTTATTTTTATTAAACGTATTTTTATATAGTAATATACTAGATTGGGAGTGTATTTAGTCCGCATTTTAAAACTTTAAGCAATTTTGCAACAAAACTGTCACATTTCCCCGGTTTGTGCTGATAATGATGATGATGATCATAATAACAATAAACAAAATAACAGTTTACACTTTTTCTGTTGATTCCAGTCAGTCGCTCAGCTTATAGAAAACACAATTCCCGCATCCATCCGCCTGGGAAGAAGTTTGAAAATGGACGATCCTGTGTGTAAGTTGCTCTTACTCCTCTCAGCAGCGGCAGACAGAGGAAACACGTGTCGTTTGTTGTTGTGAATTCATCATATATTTGCAGTGAGTGTCTGTATGGTAACTGCGATGTTACATTTTATTCCAGCTGTATTTGAAAACTCCGTCTGGTGTCAGATTTCAGTGCAGCGGAATTATTCATTGCATTAAGGCTTTTTAACAAATATATATTTTTATTTCGAAATATTTCGAATTGGGGGTTTCTAACGAACCAGACTTTAACAAAGGAGTCCATCTGAGCGAGGAATGTAGGTTACACGCTCTTTGTGTGCCAATAGATCTTACTGGAGTGTTTTTCACCGTTAAGTCTTCCTTTGAACATATTTGGAGTTGTTTTTGCGGAGCCCGGCGAGCAGCACCAATCTCCTGACGCCCTCAGCCGATGCCAATAGGATGACAATTAGAGTGTAAAGTTCAGCGTCACACGGCCAGTTTGATCTGGTTAGCAGTAGCATTACATCACGCATGCACAGCTCAACATACAACTTTGCGTAATAACTGACAATTTAACGACATTACCGATAAATAGCAGAGGGCACTTTAAGTTGCATTTGCAACTATAAAGTCTGATAATTATTTTAAAAACATATGCTATGAAAACAGACGGTTTGCGCAAGCAAACATTACATGTGGTACACCATAGTGTGAATAAACACGTTTTAACTTTAATTTTTGCAGACAACGTGACTTTAAAATGTAAAACACTATTATTTGTATGTTTATGCAGATGTATAAAGTGATATCTTGTTTTTTTTTTTTTAAGTTGTATTCTTTTAACAACCCTGTCTTAACTCCCTTCTATTTTTTTTCCTGCCCAAACTATTGTGTATGTGACAAAACGAGGGTTTTAAAATCAATATTGTCATTAAATATACTGTTTCTTGTAGTTAGTAGTTACTCTGAGGTTTGACATATGGCAGGAGTCTGCCTGTGTGTGTCTTTAATGAAGCAAGCCATGCTGAAGCTGATGGGGGGGCTATACTGGATTCTGCTGGTTCAGCTGCACAGAGCTTGATCTGTAAATCCTGCGGGAAATTCACTGCTCAACAATAATAGGCTCTCTAAACTTTCCCTTTTGTAGTTTTATATAAAAAAAAAAAAAAACTGAGTACCTTTTACAATTTTTTTTTTTTTACACTGATATTAAGACAGCTGGCTGTCTTTGTCACGCAAATATTCAGTGTTAAACATGACAAAATGAATTAGTGTGAGGGGGTCAGTAATGTGTATTTCTTCCCCCCTCTCTAGCTGTTTTTACTACAGCATTATCTTTGCCCTGTTCAGTTGCTGTGTTGCTAAGCTGCAGCACAGTGCCTCGGGAATTTGTGTGTCTCTGTATGAACCGGCTTCAGTGCCCTCAAGCCATCAGGAAATGTCACATATGCACTTTATCTACCTTTTTCTACTATGTTAGGAATTGCAAAAACATGTAATGCATGTATTAATTAGTGAGATCATGTGCTCTTGTATTATTCATCAGATCAATGTAGGTCACGCCACGTGATGTTTTTGTAGGCATGTTTAAATGCCAGGTGTATTTGCCAATGTGTGTACAAAGCAATTGCTTTTAGTTATGTTATGTGAGAAACTTTCTAAAAATATTGACTCAGAGTCACTTATGAAACAGAAGGTGGGTTTAATTTGCTGGAACACAAACCTTCAGGGATTTCCATGAAAGACTGGCATGTCAAATCCAATTTTTATGACTATATTAATGACTTCCAATAAAAGCTAAACCACTGTGTAAGCATCTCATCCCTGTTTTATTAATATAGGATGTCTTACATTTGTGCTTAATCACTACAGGTGAGAACGAAATTCTTGATTCGCTTCAAAAGATTGCGTCGAGGAACAAGATGTGGAGGTCCTATATTGGAATGGGTTATTATAACTGCTCCGTCCCACCAGTCATACAAAGAAACCTGCTAGAGAATTCGGGATGGTATGTGTCTCTTGCCAATTGAAGCATATATTTTCGCTTCTGGCGGAGCAAAGGAAAAAATCCTTTGTTTCAGTCATGGGACTTAAACATTTCAGCCATGAGTTCATTAGTTTCTCATGTTCAGTACAGTTCTAGTCAAAAAACAAATTGCATTTTGATGATTTTTATTGCATAAATGAGTAAGCGTGCCCAGCACAAGATAAATCTTGACTCAGGCTGATGGTCTTTGGTTAGGAATGTAGTGAGTTTTTGTGTTCTCTGCAGGGTGACTCAGTACACCCCCTACCAGCCTGAGGTCGCACAGGGGCGTCTGGAGAGCTTGCTCAATTATCAGACCATGGTCTGTGACATCACAGGAATGGCAGTAGCCAATGCGTCGTTGCTGGATGAAGGTACTGCCGCTGCAGAGGCCATGCAGCTCTGCAACAGGTTAGTGCACTAACTGCTGTTTAGCCTGTTAGCCAACACCTAAACTAAGTCATACAGGTCTTTAGAGTACAAGATGGTGTATCCCCAGGGCTGGGAGTGATAATTAATACTCACTTGTTCCTTTTTAAAGGCAAAACAAAAGAAGAATATTTTACATTGACCCACGCTGCCATCCACAGACGATTGCAGTTGTGCAAACCAGAGCCAAGTAAGGAAGTTTGCTAATTTGTAGAATAAAAAATATCTGTCTGTCTACCCGTCTTTCTGTCCATCTCACTCTTTATCTGTCTCTCTAGCTCTATTGCTAACCATCTATCTAGCTCTGTCTATTCTATACGTCTGTCTCTCTGTCTCCCTCTGTATGTCTCTATCATCCTTCTATCTGTCCATCTCTCTATCTGTTTTTCTATCCTTCTGTCTCTCTATGTGTTTGTCTCTGTTTGTCTGTTTCTCTCTCTATCTCTCTGTCCATCCTTCTGTCCATCTGTTTCTCTGTCTGTGCCTCTGACTCTATCCTTCTACCAGTCTGTCTTTCTATGTATCCTTGTCTATTTCTCTCTCTATCTATCCTGTCCGTCTGTCTCTCCATCTGTGTCTCGGTCTCTGATTGTATCTCTCTGTTTGTCCTTCTAGCTGTCTATCTGTCTCTTAGTCTGTATGTCTGTCTCTATCTTTTGTCTGTCTATCTATCCATCCGTCTATTTTCTGTCTGTCTCACATGCCCTGTCCAAATACCCACGCTTGTGGTCTTGGCCACTTGATATCATGTGCACGCAACAGGAAGTAAGTGCACAAGACTGTCCCAGGTCTTAAAAACACCAAAGCCCAATGCTTTTAACGCACATTAAATCCACACTATTTCGAATACCGCTCTGGAGCAGTGAAAAGTTTTACACACACTTGTGGTCTCCATGCTCATTTGAACACTTGGGCCAAATACAGGAAATATGTCTTCTTAAGTGGTCAAGTGCAAAGACTTCAAGTGTGGGTATTTGGACAGGGCATCAGTCTCTCTACTCATCAGTCTTTGTCTGTCTCTGTCTCTCTACCTGACTGTCTGTCTCACTGTCTATCATTCTATCTGTCTCTATCTCTCTACCTGACTGTCTGTCCTTCTCTCTCTGTCTGTCTACCCATCTGTCTTTGTATGTCTCTATCTCTACCTGACTGTCCTTTTGTCTGTCTTTCTGCCTATGTCTCTGTCTCTATCTTTCTACCCTCCTGTCTATCCTTCTGTCTCTGTGACTTTATCCATCTGTATTTGTCTCTATCTGTCTCTCTACCTGTCTGTCTCAGTCTATCCTTCTATCTGTTTTCTGTCTGTTTCTGTCTCTCTCTCTCTCTCTCTGTTTAACCATCTGTCTTTGTCTCTCTCTGTCTCTATACCTATCTGTCTGTCTCTCTGTCTGTACTTCTATCTGTCTGTCTTTCTGTCAATGTCTCTGTCTCTATCCTTATGTCGGTCTATCTACCAATCGGTCTTTGTCTCTCACTGTCTCTCTACCTGTCTGTCTATCCTTCTGTCTGTTTCTGTCTCTCTACCTGTCTTTTTTAATCCTTCTGTCTGTTTTATGTCTCTTTCTATCTCTCTTCCCTTCTGTCTGTCTCTTTACCTGCTTGTCTTTGTCTCTTTATCTTTCTGCGTCTCTCTATCCTTCTGTCTGTTTTCTGTCTCTCTCTCTCTCTTCCCTTCTGTCTGTCTGTTTCTTTACCTGTTTGTCTTTGTCCCTTTATCTGTCTGCCTTTCTGTCTATCCTTCTGTCTGTTTTCTGTATATGTCTCTGTCTCTCTCTACCCTTCTCTCTGTCTGTCTCTGTCTTTTTACCTATCTGTCTTTGTATCTCTATCTCTCTACCTGTCTGCCCGTCTTTCTCTCTCTCTCTCTCTCTCTCTCTCTCTCTCTCTCTCTCTCTCTCTCTGTCCTTCTATCTGTTTATCTATGCCTCTATCTACACTTCTGTCTATCCTTTAAACCATCTGTCTGTCTGTATTGATTTAAAGTTTGTATTCTTTAGTTACATTGGTGTGAAGACTGTTCTCAAGCTTCCTCATGAGATTGACTTCAGTGGGAAGGATGTTAGCGGTGTGCTCTTCCAGTATCCAGACACTGAGGGCAGAGTAGAAGATTTCACTGCACTTGTTGATCGGGCTCACAAGGGTGGTGTATGTATCTCTCACCTCTTTTTGTTTAAAAATCATTATAAAACTCACGTTTACAATTTCTAATAACAGTTTTTTGCCTGCATTAGGTTTTACTTGATCCATTCACACAACTAATTTATTCATCCTCATGCCGCTCAACCTGTTTGACTTGTTGTGTTTTTCCCTTCGTGAAACACAAAAGTAGACATTTGAAAACACACTGTTCTTTCCATACAACTAAATAGTTTAGAGCTGTCAATCACTGATGTGAAACCTGGTGTGACCCATCCTTATTGGCAAGTTTGACTATATGGAAAGAAGACTGTTTGAATTTGAATATTTATACAAAGATATTTTACAAAACAACAAAGTCATATAGGTTGGGAATGACAAGGTTGAGTAAATGATGATAGAGTTGTCATTTTTGGGTGTAAATTCTGAAGAATCTACTAGTTTTTGTGCACAATTCTATTGATCTATTTGGTTTTAGACATGTTCGAAGCAGCAGATTGTGATAACTTCTGTTTTTTTTTTTTTTTCTTCCTCCCCTCAAAGGCACTGGCTTGCTGTGCTACAGACCTGCTGGCACTCTGTGTGTTGCGTCCTCCGGGTGAGTTTGGAGTTGACATCGCCCTGGGCAGCTCTCAGCGCTTTGGAGTGCCTCTTTGCTATGGTGGGCCTCATGCTGCATTCTTTGCAGTCAAAGAAAATCTGGTCAGGATGATGCCAGGAAGGATGGTTGGAGTGACCAGGTAAGCCTGTAATTTATAGTCTCAAAGCTTCAGTGTACATTTCCCCATCAGTGCTGGTATCAACTGTCAAATGTTTCCTGTTACAGAGATGCAGCTGGTAAAGAGGTTTATCGTCTGGCTCTTCAGACCAGAGAACAGCATATCCGCAGGGACAAAGCCACCAGCAACATCTGCACGGCCCAGGTAGAGATTAACAAATCTGAAAATACAGTTTGTCTATCCACCTTTTTCTTCCTGTAAGAGTGGGTGCAGTCATTTGTAAATTTTATAGGTGTGGACTCTGGTCTCATCCTCGTCCAGCTATTTTTAGCTGTACTAAACAGCTTATTTTGCTGCTTGATATTGCAGATTGGTGTGTCTTACCATATTATTTTAATGTATTATCTTAATTAAGAACACACTTGTTTGTAGTCCAAGCATTTTACCGTTTACTGCCCAATGTCATTCTTCTCATTATTTTCCTATAGAGGCTAAAGAACCCGAAGTCTCACCTATAGGTTAAAGAAAAAGGTGGATGTATTTGTGAAGATGAATGTCTGTACTCAATTTTTCTTTTTTTTTCATTTAGGCTCTTCTTGCAAACATGGCTGCTATGTATGCGTTGTATCATGGTCCTCAAGGATTGAAGCACATTGCAGAGAGAACACACAATGCAACGTTGATTCTCGCTGAGGGCAAGTTATTCAACTCCTGTTTCCTTTTCTTTCTTTGAATAAAAATTTGATATGAAATTTTGCAATACTAATTGATTCTCATTGTTATAATAGGGCTGAAAAGAGCCGGGCACAAACTCCAACATGAGAACTTCTTTGACACCCTGAAGATAAACTGTGGTGTGGCCGGCAAGGATATCTTGGAAAAAGCTTCACGGCGGGAAATCAATCTACGGGTGTACAGTGATGGACTGGTGAGGCCTGTGAAAATGTTTAAAATAAAAACACAAATAGACAATGCATTAAGAGCTGCCAGGGTGTAAACTTTTGAACAGAATGGAGATTTTTTTTGTTATTATTATTATTTTGCCTAAATATCATATGTATTCATTTTGTACTGCCCTTCAGGAGCTACAGAAGATACTTGCATGTTTCCCAGAAAACAAAATAAGTTAAATTTAACCTCATCTTCAAATTCAAAAGTTTTCACCCCCAGCTCTTGATGCATTGTGTTTCCTTCTGAAGCATCAGTGAGCGTTTGAACCTTCTGTAATAGTTGCATATGAGTCCCTCAGTTGTCCTCAGTGTGAAAAGATGGATCTCAAAATCATACAGTCATTGTTGGAAAGGGTTCAAATACACAAAAATGCTGAAAAAAACACAGAATTTGTGGCACCTGAAAGATTTTTCTCAAGGTCAACAGGCAGTTTAGGATAAACAAGGGACTCATGAACAACTATCACTAAACAAAACAAACAAAAAAAAATACAGCTGTAGATCATTCAGGTAACAACACAGTATTAAGTATCAAGCGTATGTAAACTTTTGAATGGGGCTAATTTTTATAAATTATTATATTATAATTATTTTTCTCTTGTGGACTATATGTAAATGTCTTTTATGTGAAATATCTTATTCAGGTCGATACTAAATAAACAAAAAAACATGCTTTTGTTTGATCCCTCTTATTTTGGTAAAGTAATTAACATTTTCCAGATTCTGCAAGGTGTGTTTTTTTTTTTTTTTTTTTTTTTGTTGTTTTGTTTTTTTTTTCCTTATTCATTTATTCAGTGTTTTTAATGTAGTTTGTTGATGTGCTTTTAGCTCGGAGTGTCTCTGGATGAAACGGTCACTGAGAGAGACTTGGACGATCTGCTCTGGATCTTCGGCTGTGAATCCTCAGCTGTAAGTTCTTGCCTGATTCAAGATTTTAATAATTGCAAGAAATCCTCTAATCTTCTTACCCCAACGTGATCTAATCTTTTTGACATTTATCAGGAGCTTATTGCTGAGAAAATGAGTGAGCGAACAAAAGGATTACTGGCAAGCCCTTTCAAGAGAACCAGCAAGTTTCTTACCCATCCAGTGTTTAACAGGTTCGATAGCTAGCTGTTGTTTCTAACAAATCTGTTGATCAATGAAACTTGCTAAATGTATAAATTTGTTTTTTGTTGCGATCAATTTCAGTTATCACTCAGAGACCAATATTGTACGTTACATGAAGCGCCTGGAAAATAAGGACATTTCCCTTGTACACAGTATGATTCCTTTGGTAAGTAAAGCATCAGTATGCTTTGGTGTTTATCCATTGTAATGATTCTACATGCAAACATTACAGTAAAACTCTGCTGTTGAATTTAGGGTTCGTGCACAATGAAGCTGAACAGCTCCTCAGAGCTCATGGTGAGTCAGTATTAATCTGCTGTTTTATGTCCACCCACCTCACTGTATTTCTGGCATTGCCTCATTTCACCCAGTATGATCTTTTCACCATTTCACTGTAATCTTTTCACAACAGCCAATCACCTGGAGAGAATTTGCAAACATCCATCCTTTCGTGCCACTGGATCAGGCTGAAGGTTATCAGCAGCTCTTCAGACAGCTAGAGAGAGACCTTTGTGAGATTACAGGATACGATAAGATCTCCTTTCAACCAAATAGGCAAGTGTCCTGCCTGATATTGTTGTCATGATATCAACAATGTGATTTATTCTAATTTTAGTCAACTGTGGTGTTGTATTTGGCAAAGCAATGTCAACATGACACATTCAGGTCTCTAGTTCTGATAAGCTTTGGGGGTGTGTAAGCATCTATGCGTTCTGCTTGGTTGACACTTTATCAGGATCATTAGCATACTGTACTCTTGGCCAAGAGCCTTTTGAAGCAATCTTTGAACTCTGCTGTGCTGAGGCAGGAGGGTTACATGATGCCATTGATTTTTCTTTGTCCCGTAGTGGTGCGCAGGGGGAATATGCAGGCTTGGCTGCAATCAAAGCCTATCTAAATTCCAAAGGAGAATCTCACAGAACAGTGAGTATCATCCCACAGTAAAATACCCTGTAGCAAAGTCTCCTCTCATTTAACCTCATGTTTTACCTCAGGGTCATTTAAAAACATACATGACGTTTGAAGTATCAGGTAACATGGGTAACAATCTGATAACACGCTTTGAATGTCCTCCATAAAAAAAAAATTATGTAATAATAAATTATACCTTTTATATAATTATTATATAATATATACACATACATACATACATATGTGTGTGTGTGTGTACACACACACATATATATACATATACATATACATATATACAGACACTCTTTGTTGTTTCTTGTATTATTTTCAAAGTGTCACTATGAAACTATGAAAATGATCAATTATCAAATATGTCACCCATAAGTGATTTAACCCCTGACAAAAACAGAATTGCTGCTGAAAGGAAAGCAAATGGTTTTTGAGTAATGCAAAAAGTGGAAAATGGTTGTCAGAAGAGAAAATAGCTGAAAAAGTGGTAAAACGTTAATGGGGAGTGGAAAGTAAGTCAGTGATAAGAACATTTAGTCAAGTCATTGCAGTGTTTTGTAATCTGGCCTTTGTTTTTTCTATCATCTTCCTAATAAGCAGATCTTAGATAGCGGATGCAGCTCTTAAATCAGCCAAGGTTCAAACTGCCATGGTTGAGTAAATAGCCCTAGAAAGCAACCACCCCATTACGGGATTCAACTTTAGTGCAAGACACCATATTTGGATATTTTTAAGACATGCAGTCCTTGGATGATGCATTTGTTCATGGTGACCTGTTCGAAAATTGCATCATGTTAAGCGTTTGGGCCACTTTGTTCTTAGAAAAAAATGTTTGTTATATAGTCTGACATTGACATTTTATTTGACATTAATTGTGAAGTGAGAGACACTTGATTAAAACGGAATACACCTTTACAAGACTTTTTTTTTTTTTTTTTTTTTTTTTTTTTTTTTTAAACTTACTTTCTGCATTTTTCTCCATATAATGGACTGGTATGGTGCCCTGATTTTGAACTTCCAAAAGGCAGTTTAAACACAGCTTCAAACGATCCCAAATGCGGTTGTAAACGATCCCAGCTGAGGAAGAAGGGTAACGAAATGATTAGTCATTTTCATTAAAAAAAATACAATTTAAATACTTTTTAATCTCAAACACTCATCTTGCCTTTCTCTCCCTGAACTCTGTGTATTCTGACTCAAGACCAATCGTATTTTCTCCCTCAACTTCAAAATCATGAGATGGGAGGTTTTCGACATACCCTAACTGTCATGAACTGAAAAAAAAAAACAAAAACAGTTCAGGCAGAGTAAGACCAGATGAGCATTTGGCATTAACAAGTATATAAATTGTATTATTTTTATGAAAATAACCGATCGTTATGCTAGATAAGACCCTTCTTTCTCAGCTGGGATCGTTTACAACTGCATTTGGGATCATTTGAAGCCGCATTTAAACTGCATTTTGGAAGTTCAAAATCGGGGAAATATATCAGTCTATAATATGGAGAATGGAGCGATGTGATTTTTAGTGGTCAGTGAAAAATAAACACGTTTTTGTCATTGTCAATAATCTTCAATATCAAATCTGTTATGAATTTATTCAGGTTTGTCTGATTCCCAAATCGGCTCATGGAACAAACCCTGCCAGTGCTCAGATGGCAGGCATGAAGGTTCAGGTGGTGGAAGTGGATAAAGATGGCAACATCGACGTGTCTCACCTTAAAGCCATGGTATGCACAATGATTTAAAGTTCACATTTTTGTCAACAGGAAGCCTTTATCTTCTGTTAGAGAGCTATTTACACTGATACTTTTGTCTATGATAGCATTATCTTGTCAGTGTTAAAGGTGAAGTGTGTAATTTCTATACCACTAGCGCCATCAAATGAAATTGCCAAATTAATACTAAGGTTCAAGCTGAATGTACCTCCTGTTTGCCATTGGTTGAGCAAACAAATAGTCCAGACTATTTGCTCCTGTGTCATGATGCTTAATCAAACAGAGCAGTGTTTTGAAAGATCAGCATTTATATAGCTTTTGGAGGGAGACAACCTGTGGATAGCTTGGTTGTGGATAGGAGAAAGTGTTTAACATCCATAAAAAATGTTTAACCTTTACTCAATCAACTACATGTTTTACTTTTGTTAGGTGGACAAACATAAGACCAACTTGGCTGCCATTATGATCACATACCCCTCAACTAACGGTGTGTTTGAGGAGAATGTGAGCGAAGTGTGTGAGCTCATCCATCAGAACGGTGGACAGGTGTACCTGGATGGGGCCAACATGAACGCACAGGTCAGATGAAGTACAAACAGTAACATTTTACAATATGCTAGTAATCTACATTAGTTCTGATATGGACTAACATTGAACAACATGTTTTTACAGCACATATTAGTCTTGGTTAATGTTAACTCCTACTTTTTTCTTTTTTTGTATATGCTTTATGAATGCACCATGCACCATTTTTCTGAATTAAAAAATAATAATGATTAAATGCTGAGAGAACTGAATTCACAATGAGTTTTACATTGAACATTCATGTTCTTACAAATTTTTTTCTTGTGGTTCAGGTTGGATTATGTCGACCAGGAGACTATGGCTCAGATGTTTCTCACTTGAATCTCCATAAAACCTTCTGCATTCCTCACGGTGGCGGCGGCCCTGGGATGGGACCAATAGGAGTGTAAGTGTTTTGAAGTGAGCAGACCTGCCGTACTGAATCTACCAGAGCAGTTGATCGGGTTGACTCCAGTTAACCATATGGCTTTTTCTAACAGGAAACAGCATCTTGCCCCCTTCCTGCCCAGTCATCCAGTGGTAAACATGCAGTCCAGTAATACAGGAAGTTCTCTGGGCACCATCAGCGCTGCTCCCTGGGGCTCCAGCGCTATCCTCCCCATCTCATGGGCTTACATTAAGGTCAACACACATTCCGACCAATACTAATTATTTTCAGGTTATGGCATAAAAATAGAACACTAATTGTAAATCTTACAAGTTAATTTAGGCATACTAAATGGTATAGCATAAACAATGGATATTTATTTTCTAGATTTGCCAAAGATTACATTTGGTAAAGGAGAAGTTCACGCCCAGAACAAAAATGTACAAATAATTTACTCACCCCCTTGTCTTTTCATGACACATTTCAGGATTTCTCTCCATATAATGGGCTTCTATGGTGCCCCCAAGTTTGAACTTCCAAAATGCAGTTTAAATGCAGCTACAAAGGCCTCTAAATGATCCCAGCAGAGGAAGAAGGATCTTATCTAGAGAAACGATCAGTTATTTTCTAAAAAAAAAAAAAAAAAAATTATAAAAAATAAAAATAATAAAATTGACAATTTGTTAACCTCAAATGCTTGTCTTGTCTAGTTCTGCGTGTATTCTGTGTATTCTGGTTCAATACAGTTAGGTTATGTCAAAAAACTCCCATCTCATTTTCTCCTCCAACTTCAAAATCGTCCTTCATCGCTGCAAAAGTACTGACCCAGTGTTTACAAAGTGAACATGCAAAGAAGATGAAAAAACAAAAGAAACGGCAGTGTAGGACAATTTTGAAGTTGGAGGAGCTACCCTAATTGTATTGAACCGGAATACACAGAGTTCACGCAGAGCTAGACAATAGAGGATTTGAGGTTAAACAGTATGTAAATTGTCAATTTCTTTTTAGAAAATAACTGATTGTTTCGCTAAATAAGACCCTTCTTCCTCAGTTGGGATCATTTAGAGCCCTTCGTAGCTGCATTTTGGAAGTTTAAACTCATCGGCACCATAGAGGTCCACTATATGGAGAGAAATCCTGAAATGTTTTCCTCAAAAAACATAATTTTTTTACAACTGAAGAAAGACAGACATGAACATCTTGGATGACAAGGGGGTGAGTAAATTATCTGTACATTTTATTTATTTATTTATTTATTTATTTATTTATTTATTGTTCTGGAAGTAAACTTATCCTTTAAAGGTCCCATATTGTCAAAACTGAAATTTCCTGTTTTTTTTCATGATAATTGAGGTCTAGGGGCTATGTAACTACCATATAAGTTTCAAAACAGTCAGTCCACAGTAAAATGCACACAGCCTGCATAAAGTAGCTGTGCCTTTTTATAAGCCGCTGTGACTTCCGTAAAAATGTGACACCCGAACTACTCAGTCACCGCCTTTAGTCACCACCATCCCACCCTCCTTTTGCCAAACCCACAGACATCGTGTCCATGCCATTGCTGAGCAACAACAACTGGGAAACAAGTTGAGAAAACGCTGTTTAGTCGATGGATGTCAGGAAACTACATCATTGCACAGGCTTCCGAACAACATTAATATAAGAAACCAGTGGCACGTCAGCTTTAGCGTCTTTCACACAGCGATTCTGGAAAATGCACGGATAATGTGTCCCATAATTTGTTCCAGAATTGTTTAATTTGGTTCATTCACACAGTGATTTTCCGGAATCTGTGCATGCTTTACACACAACCTGTAAAGATCCCGTAAAGAGATGTGACGTGTAATGCGACGCATACGTTGCACTAAACGAAAGCTAAACTGACAAGCGATCTGCGCTTCAGCGCGCTGATTAACTCCCTGATCCCTGCTTCATTCCAGTTTGCACATTTTTTTTCATCGTTTAGAGTCACACAATAACGTGCATAATCACTACAACACAGCCTTTATGGCATTGGTTTTGGCTTTTGTTCACACAGCGCTCGTTCCGGGACTGATCCCAGTAATTTTACTATGTTCTCAATCATGGATCGTTCCCGGAATCAATCCTGGGACGTGTTTGCATACACACAGAAGGCAATAGTTACGTAGCTTACTGCATTCTGTGTTTAAAGTGTTCCTATTATGCCATTTTAAAGGTTTCTAATATTGTTTTATGAGTCTCCTAAAACAGGTTTACATGTATGCAAGGTCAAAAAACACTTTAGTTTTCTCCAAAAATAGATTTAATTTTACCTCATTTCTAAATGATTTGTAAACGACTCTTGCGAAGAAGTTCAAAGAATCAGTCTCTCTAAACCCCTCCTTTCCGTGAGCCCTCACTGCTGTGATTGGTCATATGGCGCAGTCCTTTATGATTGGTCTACCGTGTACAGCGCTTGTTGGAAAATGAAACGCCCATTGCCATAACTGACTGACAGCCCTGGAGGCTTGTCAGTACATAAAGATGGCATCGATTCTACCATACCAATTCGAGCCAGAGTCTGGCGATGAAACGGCTGAAGTGGCTGATCGACAAGTTAGCACGGTCTACCGTGGAAAGTGCCCGCAATTTGCTTATGTAAGCGAACCAGGCACACCTCTATGTTGTAAACTTCAACGTTGTATAATGCATGAAGGCGGCTTTCACACCGAACGCAGAAAGCACTGCACTGGTTCCGTGCAGCCCTTCAGAGCGCAGCGGCAAAAAAATAAACTCATGTAAACTATGAGTGTGGCGCTTTGGTCGACAGAGAAACAAGCCGTCCTCGCGCAGTGCAAGCAATGGAAATTAATAGTTTTCATAGCGCAGCACTTTCATCATTCGGTGTGAAAGCCGCTTTGTCATTACTCCAACTAATGAGACCGACAGACAGTCAAGCTGCATCAATCACAAATTTTTAGACTACAGTGGGTCCACAGCTGAACAACAGAACTACAGAAGCATGAATTAGCCAGTTAGCATGACATGTGCAGGGTTGTTACACAACATAACATACACAACTAGCTATTTTGAACAATGGCTAGAAAATACAATCTTTGTAGATTCATCTTTTGGAAGTGAATATAAAACAAAAAAACTCGCACAGCGTAGGAAACAGCGTCTTCTCGACATGACGTAAACCACATGAAAATTTTACTGTTTGTGGGCGGGCAAGTTGTTCGCGACGTAGAACATTAAACGGATGTTACTTTGTGACGTATAGCCATAACAGAAAAAGATTCGAATTCCTGCCGACTCGTTCAGGCGATTGTGAGCTGACTTTTTTTTTTTTTTTTTTTTTTTGATGGACAATAACTTTATATATCGTTCACTGTCGGCTTCACAACTTTGCAGATAGTTTATGTTCACATATAGCTACATGACACTGCATGAATGGTCGTATTTGAAAAGGCATAATAGGAGCACTTTAAAAAATAAAAAAAATAAATAAATAAATAATTACCATTCTGAAACATCCTGTTGAGTATCAGCCACAGCAGGCTACAACATACATGACCCTAATTACCTGTGGTTGGCCTGGCCGTGCGTCACTCAAAAATCAACAGACCAATCAGGAGAGATGCTCATGAATATTAATTAGACAGGCCAAAATCGACCTGTTCTTGACAGAGCTCTTAAGAGAGGAGCTGTAAAAATATATTGAGATGGTTTTTGGCACTTACACTGCAAATATATATTCTTAAGGACATCAACAGCTAAAATAAACCTCCAGAAAGGTGTACAATATGTGACCTTTAAATATCCTAATTGAACTATGGCCTAACCCTGGCTTTGTCTGTGAAAGCAGGCCTTAAAGATTAACTTGAAGTGAGTTTCAAATGAAAGCAAAGGCAATATAAATGTGAATGGCGGAAAGGAGCAGCACACATAGCCAATACCAATAAAAAAATAAATAAATAAATGCAATGTCTATTTACACGTAGTGCAAATAGCCCGCATTTTATGGCAAAGGCTATTTACAGCAGCTCATATAATTGTACTACAATACTGAGCTACCGATATCTGCCACTATTTGCACTAGCATAAAAATATAAGTATAAATAGCATGTAACTACTATTACTGCAAAGAAAGTACTGCTATTTTTACATAGTGTAAATAGAATCTTGCTATTTGTACTTGGTGTAAATTGCATATCTTTAAAAAAAAATGCTATTTTCACTTGGTGTATAAAAAAAAAAAAAACCCTCTAAAATTGGCTGATATGATATATCATCCTAATTTACTGATTTTATTTATTTTCAACAGATGATGGGTTCAAAGGGTCTTGCTCACGCTACGGAAGTGGCCATCCTTAATGCCAATTACATGGCTAAACGACTGGAAAACCACTACAAAATTCTTTTCAGGGGCTCTAAAGGTTGGCTTTATTGAATAAAATACATTTTTGATTTTTAGAAATTAAATAAAGTTCCTCACAAACTTTTCTGATTATTTTGCACTTGCAGGATTCGTGGCTCATGAATTTATTTTGGATGTGCGACCTTTCAAAAAGAGTGCAAACATTGAGGCAGTCGATGTAGCAAAAAGACTGCAAGATTACGGTAAGTGGAAAAACATTTAAAGCCAAAAAAATATTTACTTTATGGATATGTCTGACAATTTGATTCTCCACAATCTTTTTGTGACAGGTTTTCATGCACCAACCATGTCGTGGCCTGTGGCTGGAACTCTGATGATCGAACCCACAGAGTCTGAGGACAAGGCTGAGCTCGACCGCTTCTGTGACTCACTGTTGGCCATCCGACAGGAAATCGCAGACATCGAAGAGGGCCGGATGGACTCAAGGGTTAATCCTCTCAAGGTGACTGTTTTAAAGCTTAACTATCTTAACTTGTACCTGGAACATTCCTTATCGGCAGCATCTGTGCAGCTTTAATTGTGTGTACAGTAATGCACATACACTGGAAGTCTATGGAGCATAGCACTATATTTGTGTTCCTAGTCACATTTTATGCCCAGAAGAGTTAATATAAGTGCTTTATTAAAAACAAACTTCTCATTTCTGCGTTCAAACCATTTGGATTGTCTTTGCCCTGTAGGCTTTCATTAAGTGCACTAGTAGTTTATGCATTAATCACATAATTCTAGAACTGAGCATTTATTAAATCTGGATTTTTTTCCATTATGTCTTCCACAGATGGCTCCTCACTCACTGGCCAGTATTACCTCTACCACATGGGACAGGCCTTACTCCAGAGAGTATGCTGCGTTCCCCATGGTGTGTATCTTGCATCAAAATAAAAATACATAAACCTTACTTAACATGAATGACACTCATTTTTAAAATCTTCAACCCTATTATTTCAGCCTTTCGTGAGACCTGAGACCAAGTTCTGGCCAACAATTTCAAGGATTGATGACATCTATGGAGACCAACATCTTGTCTGCACCTGTCCACCCATGGACGTCTACGAGTCTCCATATGAGGAAAGGGCTTCTTCGTGACCTCATTACTCAATGAAATGCTATGTCATCCAAATGAAACATTCCCATCAAATATGATCATTTATGCTTCCCTGTAATTACGGTCTCTTCGGTACGTTCATGGTGCCTCAGATTTCCTCTTGCATACAATGCACAAATAGCTGGCTTGTCCTCCGTTACTCTACTAAAAAATCCAAATCTGATTGAGATACTGTAATCGACCTGTATAGGGGTTCACTTTTGTTGTTTTTATATTTTTATTCACTGTATAAAAATATTTGGGTGTTTTTGGTCTGTTTGTAGGCTTAACTTACTGCCAATGTTAACATTAATTTTATAGATGTAATGCAATGTAAGTTTTCTAATTATTTAAGAAATAGAGCCTGTTTGTAGCAATTTAATAAATATTTTAAAAGGAACATTGGTTTACATTTGTTTCCTAAATGGTATTATTTAGGGATCGGACGATTATTGGCACTAATTAAAGTTTTTATGGCTGTCGGTAGGGCTGGGCGAAATGGGCAAAAAATTATCATGACAACTCTTTTTCGTATTAGTTGATATTGACAATTATCACGATAAATGTCACATTTTTATTTTAAAGGCAGATTTTTGCTACAATGTGAAAGTTGTTAAAACCAGACAATTAAATGTGACTTTACAATATTCTTTACAGTCAGAACATGACAAACACTTTTTTTAATTAATCTGTAAAAAATAAAATCCCCTTTTTCAAATCGAGCCATTCTCAGATGCCTGTTGTTGTGGCGTCACACCCACAGAGGCCGCTCCCACGATAATTGATTGACATGAGCGTTTTACCTCAAATCAGCTGTAACAGTCCGCCCTCTTTGTTTCAATGCCGGAGCAGGGATGTAAGTTAGACAAGAATATCTCCGATTGAGCGATTGAGGTGTCGTGTTGCTGGATGTAATAATGAACATGGTGGTTGTCATTTACTCCTGACATCTTGAGCTAAACATTTTAACGAACTCTTGTCATCGTTTATCAAGGAAATTCATATCGAGAGATAATTATCGTTATCGATTTATCGCCCAGCCCTAGCTGTTGGTTTCGGTCATTTTCAAAACTGATTTGCAGATAAAATAATTTAAAAGCATTTAAAAAGTTCTTATCAGAGCCCTTGTTATTCTTAATTTTGACACTCATTTTAATTTTTACACCAGACATATACATCAGTTCAAAATAGTTCAGTCAAACCCTAGTATTATTCCATGTCACACAACCAGCATGCCTTCTAATTTGAAACGGAGTTAAGCTGCGTTTCGTACTGATGATCGTTTCTCTTTTTCCATAAGTTTCCAGTCACTATTCCTAAAAATAAAAGCAGTCCGAGGTTTCGGTTTGAAGCAAATTTTTTCCAGCAGTCCTCAGGTCTGTTAATGTCCACAGTGTAGATCTGTTGAACACAGAATGAAAGATTCATTCTCAATGTAACATTTATTTTAATGTAATAAATTCTTTAAGAGCTTTTCTCTGCAAATATTGATATGCAGTTGATTAATCTGGCATATCATGAAGTTTTTTTTTTTTCAAATGCTCAATCTATAACCCTAGGCAGGCAACTATTATCTTGCTCACCTGATGTGTTAGATGAATGGCCACGGCAGACACTGCACAATAGTAGGGCAAAGTCTGGTCAGCGTTCATTCCTGCTAGAACCAGTCCTGACAGCATCGCCCCAGTGAAGCCGCTTAGCCACAATTTGGTGTTCTCCTGAAACCTCAGAGCGGTAGACTTCACGCCCACTTTTAAATCATCATCTTTGTCCTGCTCGAGACGAGAAAATAGATCACAAAATGTACACAAATGTATGCGCACATTTATGTTGAGGTGTGATAACAAATCAGATACTTTACCTGATGGGCGTAGATTGTGTCGTAAATTAATGTCCACATGACGCCAGATACATAGAGAGGTAAACACACAGACCAGTCACATGATCCCTTCACAGCAGACCATCCCAGAAGAGCACCCCAATTAAAAGTGAGACCTACAGGGGCAACAAATGTACAGAATGTTTAGTCTTAGAAATACTTTTGACAAATTTTCGTTTAGTACATTAACGGTAACTCACCTAAAACAAACTGCGGCCAGTATGTGATTCTCTTCATGAGAGGGTACGTAACCACCAGTGACAAAGAGGCGGCCCCAAGAGCTATGCTAGAGACAGATGGGAAGTGTCAGTTCATCAGTTAGTAAAATTAAAGTCAGCATGAAACAGAAATTGCAATCTTCTTTTCATCTCTATCTAATATGAAAGCCCATTTCCACCACTGAATTAAAAAAAAAAAAGGTAATTGCGACTTTTTATTTTACAATTCTGACTTTCACACTTGCGAGTTATAACGGCAGAAATGCAGAATATAAACTCAAAATTGCGTGAAATAAAGTAAAGTAAAATAAACTCACAATTCTGACTTTATAACTCACAACTGTGAGTTCATATCATGTAAACTCGCAATTGCGAGAAAGTTAAAATTGCGAGATTAACTTTTTCCCTCACAACTGTGAGTTTAAATCTTGCAATTCTGACTTTTTTTCTCAGAACTGATATAAACTCGCAATTGCGAGTTATAAAGGCAGAATTGCAAAAGATAAACTTGAAATTGTGAGTTTATATCACGCAGTTCTGAGAACAAATGTTAGAATTGTGATATGTGAACTCACAATTGCGAGACAAAAGTCAGAACTGCAAGATATAAACTTTTCTTGCAATTGCAAGTTTAAATGCAAGTTTAAATTTTGCAATTCTGACTTTTTCTCTCTTATAGAACTGTGAAATACAAAGTTTAAAAAGGCAGAATTGCAAAAGAAAAACTCGAAAGATATACACTCACAATTTGGACTTTTTTTCTCAGAACTGTGACTTTATAACTCGCAATTGTGAGTTTATATCATGCAATTCTAAAAACAAAAATTCAGAATTCATATGTGAACTCGCAACTCCGGGAAAAGAAAAGGTAGAATTGAAAGATAAACTTTCTTCTCGCAATTGCAAGTTGAAATTTTGCAATTCTTTTTCCTCAAAACCGACATAAACTCCCAATTGTGAGTTATAAAGACAAAACTGCAAAAGATAAACTCGAAATTGTGAGATTTTTTCTCAGAATTG
Organism: Labeo rohita; assembly: GCF_022985175.1. NCBI lineage: Eukaryota > Metazoa > Chordata > Actinopteri > Cypriniformes > Cyprinidae > Labeo > Labeo rohita. The sequence goes on from NC_066873.1 coordinate 14,581,967, forward strand.
CAAGTTTATACCTCGCAATTCTGACTTTATAACTCGTGACTGAGAGTTTAAAATCACACAATTCTGAGGAAAAAAAATGTCAGAATTGTGATATGTGAACTCTCAACTGTGAGATATAAACTTTTCTCACAATTGCGAGTTTATAAAGGCAGAATTGCAATATGTAAATCTTGCGATTCCGAGAAAGAAAGTTAGAAATGCGAGATAAAAAGTCGCAATTACCTTTTTCAATTTTTTTTTTTTTTCCAGTGGCATAATCTAAAGACTTTAAGATATAGCAATAAGATAATATGTCAACTTTAAAGTTTAAATTTAATCCAGTCCCAAATGTTGGAAAAATATATAAAAATATTGGTAACACTTTAGGTTAGGGACCAATTCTCACTATTAAGTAGTTGCTTATTAGCATGCAAGTTACTATCATATTGCCTGTTTATTAGTACTTACAAAGCACATATTAATTCTGCATTATTTTAAATGATCGTATTTTTGATCTCTTACTTCTATCCCAAACCTATACTTAACAACTACCTTACTATTAATAAACAGCAAATTAATAGTTTATTGAGGTAAAAGTCATAAATAATAGTTAGTTAGTAGTGAGAACCAGTCCCCAAACTAAAGTGTGACCAAAATACTGTGTAAAAATCCTGTAAAATATGAAGCACCTGTAGTAATTGAGGCAGAGCAGAACCCCCAGTGCTAAACTCAGCTGGCCTCCGAGAAAAACCAGTGCTTGAAACTGTGTGATCTCCCCTGATGCAATGGGCCGAGTGGATGTTCTCGACACCTATCAGAAATATGACATATCTCAACATCAGATTCCAACAGCAGCCAAGATCAAATCCAGGTAGTCTAGTTTCTTTCCCAAACCTTGCTAAACTTGTCTAACTGTAACAATCATGTGACTCACCTTTTCAAGATCCAGCTTGATTAAAAGAAACATTAATAACCCACATAATTGAATACTCATACCAACATTATTCATTCAACTTCTTTAACATTCATGGAACCTTTCTATTTTAATGATGTCTTTACTACCTTTCTGGGCTTTGAATGTGGTAGTACAATTGCTCTCTATGCCGGGTCAGAAAGCTCTCGGATTTCATCAAAAATATCTTAATTTGTGTTCTGAAGACGAACAATTTCTTACGGGTTTGGAACGACATAAGGGTGAGAAATTAATGACAGAATTTTCATTTTTGGGTGAACTATCCCTTTAAGTCTTATTATGTGACGCAGGTAAGAACAGGAGATATGTCAGGCTGGCTGTGGACCAACAGATGGCAATAATGAAATTTAGACCACTAGTGGAATAGATGAGGAAAAGTAAATGTTAAAGGGAAGAACATGATGTGGGAAACAATCTTTCCTCTTACCTTCTTATCAAAGTCTTTATCCCACATGTCATTAATAGTGCATCCTGCTCCTCTCATGAGCAAAGCTCCCACACCGAAGAGCGCAAGCATGCGCAGATCAGGAAGGCATCCCGGGTCTGCCGCCAACCCAATACTCCACGTACAAGGTAGATACAGCAGCCATGTTCCTACAAGAACACAAAATAACTATTATAACTATATCCTGAATTTGCAAGAGCTTCCTGGATAACAACACATCACATCTCTGTTTGACCTGAGCTCACCTATGGGTTTGTCCAGCCTCATCAATCTGAGGTACGGCTGAACGGATGCTGGGGCTGCGTTCACAATCCCAGCAGGCGTGAGGCTAAAAAACCTTCCACAGTTGTGACTTGCCAATAAAGGAGGCCATGTTCTCTGTGTGTGATCGTCAGTTTTGTTTAAGCGAGATCCAGGATGACAGAAGGCTGTGGTTTTGTTTTCATGCTGCCTTCTGAGACTTGAAAGATGGGCAGAGCAGATCTGTGGTAGACTCCTCTTCAATGCATGTGGCTTAATCAGCGCCAGTAGTCTGGTGGACATCATCTTGTCTGTTGAGCTGTCATGACCAACTTTTTGCAAGAGATGTCACGACTGCAAAGTGGCGAGGCGCTGCATTGTATACTTGCATTCATGTGCAAATGAGGGAGCCCTTTAGGAACAATGAACCTACAATACAAACAGCAGAGAACACAATACACAGTATTCAATACAGATTACTGACGAGTCATGAAAATGCCAAGTTGAGTGAATAAGGCTTTTTTTTTTTCTTTTAATACTGTGTGCCAGTATTCTGTAAGTGTACTCAAACTCAATACAATTTTAAGCTGCTTCTGTTACACTGAACACTTGCTGTGACCATTAAAATGCCCCTGATTGACTAACTACAGGTGTTACAAACAGCAACAAGCGTCGCTAATATGTTATACACGTTGAAAAAAGGCAAATGAGTAACGTCAACTATCTTAGCCTGTTGAATCGTTTGTAAATCATTCATTTCTATATGACATATTGAACTTACAGCAATGTGACAGCTGAACAATTTTGAAGTCCTTGTTAACGTGTGCGCCAATGTCGTGTTCCCCCTGAAACGTTTGCTTTCTGTATGGTTCCGCCTGGTGGTTTAAATATTTCTTTGCTCTACTGTACATGCTGTTTTCAATGATATTTAGATACCAATTTAAGATTACGTGTACAGTAATATCAAAGTCAACAAATGCTATAAAACACAGCATTATAAAATATGCTTTAATAGTTACACCAAAGCAATGTTTTTTTTTTATTCAAATGTATTAAGTCAAATTAAAATGTAACGTACAGTTATATGACACCGTTTATACTGATTATGATTATGTCTTTGCAAAGCAAGTACTATAAGTACATTAATAAATAAATATTATATATTTATTTATTAAATAAATAATTAAAATAATATAAATATTTTAATATGTTACTATAGAATGGTCATACGTTAACCAAGCAAACATGCCATTTAAAATAACAAAATGACAGATATTTTAAATGTGGAGAGAAAAATACTTGGTGGTGAATTTCCTTGGTGGCATTTATTTATAATATTTAATCCAAACAGTAGGTTTTATTAAAATGACAATTCTTTCTCATAAATGCAAAACACAGTTTTATACATTATTTTACAGGAGGTCCCTGCTGCTTCTTGCTATCCAGATGTTTAAGCTCCCTAATTAAAACTAAGTAGAATTATATACACTATCAGTCAATAGTTTTTGAACAGTAAGATTTTTAATGTTTTTAAAGAAGTCTGTTTTTTATTTGATCCAAAGTAAAGCAAAAACGGTAACATTTTGAAATATTTTTACTATTTAACCCTTTCAGACCTGAATTTTTTTCACTGGACAAAAAAAAATTGTCCTCTTGATATTTGCTCTTCTCCAACATATAAATGAGTCTAAAAAAAGATTTGTGCAAAATCGTTTTTTATTAGATTTTTTTCATGTCCACTACAATGGATGCCAGGACTGAATAAAAAAAAAATCTGCATATTTTAACCATACATAATAAGTAGAATTTGTGCACTATAGTTGAACTAGTGTTTAAGATTTTGAACAGAATACATATTGTAAGAATGAACAATGCCATAAGAATGTGGAAAAAAAGGTAAGATGATATGAATTCTCAAAAAACTTGTTTTTTGGTAGAAGTGGGTGAATCTGAGTATATGTATAAATGTCTTTGTGTGTATATGTATGGGTTTATGTGTACTTGCTGATTGTTTTGATAAATATATGATTGTGTGCATTATAGCATCAAGGCATCGGTGTGTGTGGAGGGGGTGTGAGTGTGTGTGTTGCTGTGTATTCACTGATCTCACATCCACTATGGCTGTTTCTCAATAAAACCAATGAAAAATTGACCTACAGATTATAGTCACTCTGAAGACATAAATGAAATCATATTAATATTAATTGCATTAATTAACATCAATGTTCATAAAACATTGACACTTGAATTTGTACTTCTGTATTTAGCTTTGAAATACTTGCACAAATTTCTCAATCTGTTATACAACTAATTCATGAGGTTCCTGCTAAGACCTGATGTCCACTGCGATGGACAGTAAATTAAAAAAAAATCCTGTGTTCTGCAACTCTGACAGATCTTCAAAACAACTTTAAATATTATCATTTTATAGTCTTAATTTTACAACCGGTGCAAGTTGATGAGTCTACCATTAACATAATTCTGCATATAAAAGGTAAAATATGAGGTTCCTCCTCTTCCTGTCTAGTTGGTTATCATGTCTCTCTTTTGTGATGTCTGTAGCTCAATCAGAATAAGTTAGGAGTCAGATCTTCATTGTAATTGGTTGATCAGGGACCAATCAGTGACCAGGCATTGCTCATATTTTAAAAACATAACATTTTATTGGTGTAAACAAAAAATCATGTGATGTCCATTTCAATGGACGCAGGGTCTGAAAGGGTTAAAATAACTGTTTTCTATTTGAATATATTTGAAAATGTAATTTATTCCTGTGATTTCAAAGCTGATTTTATTATTATTATTATTATGTTGAGAAGAGCTGAGAATATTTTTTTCAGGTTTCTCTGATGAATAGAAAGTTCAGTTCAGTCTTTATTATCACTTTTAATAATAATAATAAAAAAATTAAAGCATCCTTTATAAATAAGAGTATTAATTTCTATAATTTCTTCCCAAAACAAATTATACCGCATTTTTAGTGAATAATGTTACAAAAGCAAATCAGCATATTAGAATGATTTCTGAAGGATCATGTGACACTAAAGACTGGAGTAATGATGCTAAAAATTTAGCTTTGATCACAGAAATTACATTTTAAAATATATTCAGATAGTTGTTTTAAATAGTGAAAATATTTTAAAATATTACTGCTTTTGCTGTATTATGGATCAAATTAATGCAGGCTTGGTGAGCAGAAGAGACTTCTTTAAAAAACATTAAAAATCTTATTGTTGAAAAACTTTTGACTGGTAGTGTATTTTGACTGACAAATCTGTTAAATGATCAATTTACTCCCTCGCGTGGCCATTGGAAACCATTACATTGTGGGTTACCAAACCAATGTTGAAAAATCGAAATGAACAAATAAACGTACAAATTTTGGCTGAGAGTACATTTTTATTTTTTTGATTTGTGTTATTTGCATGCTCCATAATTACCTGTTCTGACAGATGACAGACACCCCCTTGTCCAAATTAATAATGCAGTCCACATGAATTAATATATTTTGCCATAATCTCTCATTTCTAAATATCTTCACAAGTTTTATAAATTCATTAAGCGGACTGGTCAGAGATCAGCTTTATAACTGCTGCTCATCTCAACACGTCACGCTTGTCGTAGCTGGTGAAATGAGACACCGCACTACTGGCGCTTCCTGGTGTGTGTTCATGATGGGGGAGTGTGTGGGGAAGTAGCAGCATCTTCTGGGAACTTTGATTGCGCACTCGGACCTCAAGGTAGGAAATCAAGTTAACTGTGCTGTCTTGTTGTACTGTATGGTTTAAACGAAGAAAATATTCGACTTAAATAGGTTACAAACGGGTAAGTCTCTTGGAATTTGTTGCAGCTGATTTGAGAGTTGCCTGTTTTCCCGGTGACTCTCAAGCAAACTGGATTCAGATACTGTATGGGCGGCGCGTGTTTGGTAAGAGTTTTGGTAGTTATGGTATCGGTACAGTCAAGCTATAGTTAAGCTGTTTTTTAATTAATGATTGACTAATTAAGAATAAACTTAAATATTTATTCAATTTTTTGGTAACGACGTTACACGTTGCACTTACTAGAAGTAACAGTAGATTATGCATAATTGCAACTAAACACTAAACGAAACCCTAGCGTTAAATAGACTAAAGTACGTGTTGTTAATAAATATCATCCAATAATTATTTGTGTAATTACCAGTGTTGGGGGTAACGCATTACAAGTTACGCGAGTTAAGTAATAACATTACTTTTTTTTCAAGTAACTAGTAAAGTAACGCATTACTTTTGAATTTCTACGAAAATATCTGAGTTACTTTTTCAAATAAGTAACGCCAGTTACTTTTTTCCCCATTTATTGCTTGACAAGTCTCCTGTCAGGCAATTGGGAGTAAACATGATGTTACTGTATTTTAGACTAAATGTGAACATGCATTAATTAATTGCACTCACAAAAAACTGATTCAGTATTCCTCAAAATGAATAAAAACAGTGAAATGCAAACTCAGAATATGACGCAACCCTGCAATAATTAAATATGTTAAATAAAACAAATATCCTTTATGTATTTAATCTCATTTTATTAACCAGTGTCTGTGCTGCTGACCTTCGATGATGCAATTCAACCATACTAATAAGCAAAAATTACTTTAGCTAAACTAACATTTGTGCTTCATTTTTTATAGCTGAAGAGTGATCTCATGCATAAATATACTTTTCTTTCAGGGCTAAAAGGGCTTTTACATTAGAATTGTTTTATATTAAAAACAAAGAAGCAAGCCCTGCCCAGATTTAAAAAGTAACGCAAAAGTAACGTAACACATTACTTTCCATAAAAAGTAACTAAGTAACGTAATTAGTTACTTTTTCAGGGAGTAACGCAATTGTAATGCATTACTTTTAAAAGTAACTTTCCATTAATTACACAGTAACAAGAAAACCTTAAAGTGTTACCTACTTTTTCATTTATTGTAATAAAAAATAAATAAATAAATCATGTAAATTGGTGGCAGTCAAGATACCAGTGCACTTTTAGTACTTTTGTACTTGAGTTTAAAGACAAATGTCGGGCTACATACTGTTGTTCACTTTGTTTTGTTTTGTTCAGTGATTCAGTTCTGTAACCACAGGAGATGCTTTAAGAGACCTCAGTGGTCAAGAAAAACTTTGGGTCACTGGAGTGGAGAAATGGCAGGTGACAAAACTACATCTGAGGATGTGCGCTCCTCAAGAGTCATCAGGGTTGTTTTCTTGGCTCTGCTACTTGACTTGCTGGGTTTCACATTAATACTTCCCCTGCTCCCCTCCATCTTGGACCACTACAGTCAAACTGGGGTAAGATCATATTTTTAAGGTTAGGCCTATAATTTGGATATTCTGTTGTTATAAAATCTCACGAGGTATTTGACCTAGATTAGTCATGTGTGCAACTATAGATTGTGTGACAGTGCATGATGTACAGTATTCCAGTCATGACATGTTCCCCATACTTATGACTGTGTAATTGATGTTACTGTCAAGAGCGGATATAAAGAGCATTTCCTGCACAAAGGTCAGCAATGACTTAAGCAATTACATACTGAATAAATGAATTTTATAATATATGCTTTAGTTCAAAAGACAAGTCTATGGAAAGCCTCCAAGCTCAGAGCTGTTCCTTCTAATTAAATGAAGCTGACAATGGTTTCATTCTCTTTTCATCTAGCGCACACTCATTGAACTGTTCTAATTAATGTGTTATACTTGGCAGTGTATAACATTTTTTTACTCTCATTTATCTGTCACATTTATCTTCACTGAACAGCAGCAGTTGAATAGTAACATAATAATGTGCACGGCAAAAAAAATGGTTTTCTTACTCAGCATCTTGTTTTCCAGTTCGAATATCTAAAATACATTTACTTTATAAGGAAAATTACTTAAGACTTAAGAAGTATATCAAAATTGTGTGAAAAACTTAATTTATAAGGATTTTTGTTTTTAGAGAACAAAGACTTAATGTCTTAAGTGATTTTCCTTCTATGTATTTGTAATGGAAAACAACAAAAATACTAAGAAAATCATTTTTTGCAGTGTGTATAAAAACAGCTTTCGCTAATAATTCTGATGTTGTAATCTCTGTATCTACAGGATGGTGTGTATCAGTCATTACAGAGCGTAGTGGATTGGTTCAGAGAGGCGGTTGGAGTTCCTATGGAAACAAAATATAACAGTGTTCTTTTTGGAGGTAACTTCATTACCCTGACTGATGTTAGGGGTTTCTTCAAACACGGCACATAATTTCAACTGACCTTTTGTATTGAAGACATGCACATTGATTATCTTCGTCTCTGGTGTCTTAGGTCTGATAGGCTCTCTCTACTCTCTGCTACAATTTCTGTCATCGCCCATTACTGGGGCTCTTTCGGATGATTACGGAAGAAAACCACTTCTGCTGTTAACAACCGTAAGTATAAAGCATACTGACAAAATTATATCGTATCAGACATCTTACACCTAAAATATTTACGTGAAGTATTTCTGAGATTTTAAATTAATATTTGAATAACTGAACAAAACATGCATGCAAATGCATGTTCATGTTTCTGGTGTTGGTCACATGGCATGCAAGGAAAAAAATAATAATGATTTATTTCTTTTTATTATTTAATTAATTATTAGCTTTTCCAGGCGTTTTGTGAATTCTGGTTTGGGAAGCCCATAGGTTATTTTTTTAATAAAAATTAAAATTATATCACAATGCCATTAATGCATGTCTAGGCAGTTTATTATGAAAACCTGATTTTACCACGGAAAACAATTATAAATATATAAAAAGGTCATTGATTTTTATCTTGCAAATCTGACTTTTTTTTGCAAACTGTGAGATAAAAAGTCACAGTTACCTTTATTTTTTTAAGCTATGTCAGAAATGGGCTTTCATATTTTAGACATAATAGATCTGAGAAATCTTTTCTTTGTTTTCCAGGTAGGTCTCATTGCGTCCTACATTCTGTGGGCATTCTCTCACAGTTTTACCATTTTTCTGTTGTCTCGAGTGGTTGGAGGAATTTGCAAAGGTAATGTCAGCCTGTGCACTGCTATTGTGGCGGATCTGCCTTGCCCTAAAGCAAGAAACAAGGGAATGGTGAGTTCCGGGCATCATGATCAGTAGATTTTTACATTTTAAGCCCTGATTTGAAGATTAACTGGGTTTGTTTTCTTCTGTTGTCAGGCAATGATTGGGGTTGCTTTCTCCTTGGGGTTCACACTGGGTCCATTAATGGGAGCATACTTTGCTCTGAGACTCAAAGACGCTGAGGTGTTTTATCAAGGCCCTGCCATGCTGGCTGTCCTTTTTTTCTTTAGCAGACCTGCTTTTTATTTTCTTCATGCTGCCAGAGACTTTACAAAAGGTGACAATATGCAACAACCAGAGGCTAATGTTCAATGATCAGTTTATTAAAGGATTAGTTCACTCCAGAATAAAAATTTCCTGATTATTTACTCAACCCCATGTCATCCGAGATGTTCTTGTTTTTCTTTCTTCAGTGCAAAGAAATTAATAGATTTTTGAGGAAAACATTTTTCTCCATAGTGAACTTTAGTGGTGCCCAATGGGTTGGACTTCCAAAATGCAGATTCAGTGCAACTTCGAGGAATAAGGGTCTTATCTAGCAAAACCATAATTTCCTAAAAAAAAAAAAAACTATCACAAATGCTCGTCTTGCACTACCTCTGCGATGCACATCTACATGCATTATGTAATCATGTTGGAAAAGTCATGTTCTTCTCTGTTTGTGTACTGCGGTTCTAAAACTTCATCTCGTTTTCTCCTCTGACTTCAGAATTGTCTGGCATCATTGTTTTACCTTTTTTTGTAAAGTGCGTTTGACTTTCTTTGCACGTTTACTTTGTAAACACTGGGTTGGTACTTCTGCCTATGTCATGCGTGTGTGAGGTCGAGCCAGTGTGAGACGAGCATTTGTGGTTATTATATACATTTTTTTCAGAAAATGACAGATCATTTCACTAGATATGACCTTTATTCCTTGGCTGGGATCATGTAGAGCTCCGACCTTTCGACCTTCAATCCATTGAGCACCATTTGGAGAAAAATCCTAGAATGTTTTCCTCAAAAACCTTAATTTCTTTTCGACTGAAGAAAGAAAGACATGAACATCTTGGATGACATGGGGGTGAGTACATTATAAGGAAATTTTTATTCTGGAAGTGAACTAATCCTTTAGGTGACAAAAATAATGCTGTACAGATATGTAGTAATAATGTAATGTAAATATGTAATTGACAATAAACACATTATTCTTGAATATTTTCTAGTGTTATTTAAACCAGCATGAAATGGATGTACATTAGGATACAGAAAATGATCTGTCGCTACTTCTGATACATTTTAATTGTAATCACTTCCTGAATAGACTTTAGCAAGTTTTAATTGTTAATAGAACTGTCTTTAATTATAAATGTAATGAACATTTTTATGACTCAGGGGGCATCAGAGTCTTCAGGTGTTCAACAATCTGGAGATCTTCTTCATCCTGTTGCACTTTTCAATTTCTCTGCCGTCACAAGAACAGAGAATCCACCATCCGAACAAAGTGAGTGAATAAACTTTCACCCAACCTAAAAGACTTCCCAATTTGACCAGGATGATGAGTGTCAAGCAATTTTGGGATGATTATTTTACCCCTTTTTTTTTAGAAATGCAAAATCTTAAAGTGCTTGGATTGGTTTACTTCACATATCTATTTCTCTTCTCTGGGCTGGAATTCACCTTGAGCTTTCTGACACATCAGCGCTTCCAGTTTTCCAGGTAAGGCCTGAAACTGTAGTTAACACAACAATGTTGAACATCACAAAATCCAACAGCTACAAAACGCTGTGATACCTGCTGCTACACATCAGCTGCTTGCACAACAGCATTCAAATTGTAACATTATAAAGCACACCATTGTTTTCAAGTGATAAACTGTCTGTAGATAATCTAGCTAATCAATTCTGAGGTAATGGCCCAACTTAAACCATGAGATGTGACTCATGAAGTTGTGAAAAACATTTGTACGTAGGCATTAGGAACAAGGAAGTTTTGGAGAATTTACTATATATCATAAACAATCAGAACGGGGGAAAGAGGACAAAGGTTGAATTAAAGTGTAGCTGGCCCTAGGATAATATACAATTTCAAGTTCAGTGCACTCAGATTTGTTTTGCTTAATCAGAAACGTGACATACTGGTATCATTGTGTGTCACAAAGCAGCTGAATCCTGTAGTCTTGCCCGAGGCTTTTAAAATGTTTATTCTGTCATAGCATGCAGCAGGGGAAGATGTTCTTTTTCATCGGCATTACCATGGCTGTGATCCAGGGCGGATATGCCCGCAGGATCAAACCAGGTCATCAGATCCAGACTGTTAGCGTGGTAAACTCTTTCATGCATTACTGGATCACGAGTCAATTAAAAGTTTCTTGCTATTTTCTCGGAACTCTGAAGATGATTTAATGATTAACTACTCAAAGGCCTGCACATTGTGACTACATGTTTGTTTTCATATTTGTGTATTTCAGGCAATAATATCACTTATACCAGCCTTCTTGCTCATTGGAATAGCATGGAATTTGACACTACTCTATTCTGGGTTATTTTTGTACTCTTTTGGTAAGCAAGTGTGCATCTGTAGTATACACATGCATTATTATTATTATTGTTATTATCATCCAAATGAATATTTACTTGTATTTTTGTGTATTAGTATGTAGTTTGTAATAATTAATTTATTTTTCTCAGCTGCTGCTATTGTAGTTCCATGCCTTTCAACACAAGTGTCTGGACACGGTGGGATTATTTAAGATTTATTTTCATACGATAAGGATTTTGTAGATTTTTGACCAATGATTAACAAAATAATATATTTCTAACAATGGTGGTGAGCAGTTTTGGTTACAATGCTGCAAATATGACTGTCATACATTGTGCATTACAAATGATGATAGATTTTTATTTTTGAGTGAACTCTTTAAAAATGATTGTAATGATCTTTTATTTATGATGGTGTTATTGCTGCCTATGTTCGTTTGTTAGGCTCAGCTAATCAGAAGGGAACAGTAATGGGAATCCTTCGGAGTCTTGGAGCTTTAGCTCGAGCATTGGGCCCTATTGTGGCTTCTTCAGGTAAAAAAAATAAAAAAAGAAATATATATACACTACCGTTCAAAAGTTTGGGGTCAGTAAGACTTGTAATAGTCTTTAAAGAAGTCTCTTATGCTCATCAAGGCTGCATTTATTTGATTAAAAATATAGAAAAAAAACGGTAATATTGCAAAATGTTTTTACAATATAAAATAATGTTTTTTATTTTAACATACTTTAAAATAGAATTTATTCCTGTGATGAAAAGCTGAATTTTTATCAGCTGTTACTCCAGTCTTAAGTGTCACATGATCCTTCAGAAATCATTCTAATATGCGGATTTATTATTAGAATGATCAGTGTTGGATAATATCAACAGTTGTGCTGCCAAATATTTTTTGGAACCTGTGATTTTTTTTTTTTTCAGGATTCTTTCATGAATAACAAGTTTAAAAAGTACAGTGTTTATTCAAAATATAAATATTTTATAACAATGTAAATTATTTATTATTAACTTTTAATAAACTTTTAATTATTAACTTAATACATCCTTGGTGAATAAAAGTATTCATTTCTTAAAAAAAAAAAAAAAAAAAGAAACAATAAAAATGTACTGACCCCAAACTTTTGAACGGTAGTGTATATATATATATATATATGTGTGTGTGTGTGTGTGTATGTGTGTGTAATTATGTACATAACACTAACAGTAACATACATTTGCAAGGAAATAATTTATAAATTAGTCTGTACCTTTGTTTATTGCAGTTTACAGCAAATCATAACATTATTTTACTTTTTTTCAGTGTACTGGTTGGCTGGAGCAGAATTATGTTTTGTTATCAGTTCGGCGTTCTTTATAGTCCCTCTGATTTTACTGAGCCGACTGAGGAGACAGAAGGAGGAATGAGATTAAGAGTTTTAGGATTCACTCTTGTGTCATAAAGGAGTCAGACCTCTTTTTCCTTGCTGAAAACATTACAGCCCACTCAAGAAAGTTCATCTGAGTAAAGTGTTTACAGTGGAAAAAAAAACCCCAGAACAATAAAAAGTACTTGTGCTTATGGAAATTTGTTTACTTCACTTTAAAAAATAACAAACGCTGTAAATAGAAAAACAATATTTCATGAATCTATTTTTTACAACACTTAATCAACAGATATACATATGTTTGTGTTTCTGTGTCAGTGGTACTGTTTTATAAAAATGACATTATATATTTTTATAAAAATGACATTATATTTTATTTGCTTTTCAATCTGTTTTTTTTTTTCAAATAAAGTTGATTGTTGTGTAATAGAATGTTTTATCTTTCTTTTTGTATTAATTTGCATGATTATGTTTTTATTAATACAAATTCAACATACAAGAAGAAATAAAAACATAAGAATTCCTTCATTCAACTGTCAAGCCAAAGTACAATGGGAAGCAATTATATTAGTATTTAATAAGAGAAAAAAGTACAATTATTAGAAATTAACCTAAAAGGGAAAGAAAGACAGGGTTTAACAATAGGAAAAAAATCACAATTACAAAGAAACAGCAACTGACATTGAATACTGAATATTAAATACTAAAGTAGCAAAATATCACTGAAAAAAAAAATCTTATAAAACTCCAATAATCAGTTTTATTTACTACTTAAAATATATTTTTACAGTATAGATGTTTTGATCGTTTTCTTATTAAGAGACAATGAAACTGTACCTAAATACAAATTAAATTCTTGATTAAAAGCAAACTACTGTTTACATTTCATGTATTTCACAATTATGGATGTAAAACTTAAATAAAAGCAAGTTTATGCATAAACTTTTTTGTCCATATTTCTGTATTTAACAAAAATCAAAAAGAACACGTCTATAAGATAAAGAAATGTCACTTAAAAAACGTTTGTTTTTTTTATGGTAATTGAGTATACACACATTTTCTTAGGTTTATTTTGGACGCTAAGAAAAATAAACACATAAATTATAATTTAATGAACAAACCCGTTTTTTCTTGCAAAATTAAAAAAAATATATAAAATATTATTTTCATGTTTATAGCCTATTTTGTTAAGCAGGTCGTCAACTACACATTTCCTGAATACCACACACTGCAACCCGTGTGTTGAATAATGTCTTACTATCAGACCACCCTTCAAAATAAAAGTCCCCGCACCGACTGATCTTGTTGTCAACTTTGAGCTTAATCTTTAATTATTTGGCCTACCAGTTTTACATCCGAACCGAACGGAATACGTCTTTTTAAAATGAAGCTTGTTAAAAGCCGGAAGGTATGAAATATTTTACTATTTTGTGATTTTTTTGTATAGTTTACCATCATGACTGTTTACACTAGCTCAGATGTCTACACGAGCTATCTAGAAACCACATATGGTTCGTTAACCCGACACAGAAGAGCTGCTGAAAGCTGTCGACAGCTAAACATGCGACACACTGACCCTCAGTCATGTTACTTCACATGTAAGGTCGAATCTCACGAGTCTAAGTTTGAATCCAAGAAGTTTACATCATGTCGTAGCTGTCTGCTAACCGATCCAATATCAGATCTATTACGACAGCAGTCCTGCAAAACCCTTATGTGTATTTACTTACGAACTCTTAAATAATAAACGTCGTTGTGTTACTAACATTGAGCCGTGTTTTTAACCGTCTGGCCCTGAAAGTGACTTTAGCTGAGTGGATTATGACATAAGACTGTTTACTGAGCGGTGTTTAGTCTTTAATTTAGTTGCTGCGTCATTATTTGTCATTTACACAGTGATATAGCATCGTTTGTTACAAACGCAGATTTGTGCACTCCATACAGTGATTGCTTATTTTATTTGTTCAACTTAATTTCAGCTCACGCATGTTTTCTTATCACCAGTCTGTTCTTTGAACCTGTCTCTGTGCTCACAGATAGTGAAGGCTGGAGTTTTGGATCCTCTTAAGTTGTTTGATTCATAGCCTTCCACAGCAAGACAAAATGGACGACCATTTAAAAAGGTAAAAATAACTGTGTGGAGTCTGACTTTATTTACCAGTCAGAGCAAGCCAGCATTGAGAAATTAGTCACTAATCTATGTAGATATGCGTTTTAGTTAAAGCACATTCAGTGACCCCAAAAAGTGTTGGGTTACTTAAAATGGATGAATTTCTTTGCATTATATAAACCATCAAACAAAGTGCTTTCTGCAGAAGTGATAGACTTCTAGGGTACATCATGGTCATGAATTGACTAAATTAAAAAGAGGCAATGATTAAGTACATTGTGGCCACAGTTTACCCCAAATATGGCTATGAATTGGTAAGTTGTGGCAACAAATTCGTTATTTGTGATCACGACATGGCACCATACTTTCCCAAACCATTCGCAATAACTTTAAACCAGTCAGTCAGGTACACACACACAAACACACCTATCAAAAGTATGATTGAAGTGTAGTTCATCAAATCAAAGGGATAGTTCACACAAAGACAATTGTCATAATTTGCTCACTTTTATATTGTTGCAATCCAATCCCATAAGATTTTGGTTAATCATTGAGAAACAAATGTTTAATGAAACCTGAGAGGTTTCTTTCCTTCCATTAAAGGTCAAGAAGATCTTAAAAAGTCATAAAAGGATTGTAAAATGGATTGATGTTGAAATTTTTACTATTTACTGTTTTCTATTTGAATATATTTTTTAAAATGTAATGTATTCCTGTGATTTCCAAAGATAATTTTTTGTATCATTACTCCAGTCACATGATCCTTCAGAAGTCATAATGTTACAATATTTCAGATAATTTCAGAGATTTCTTTTCATCAGCGTATCCTGAAAAAGTACTTATCTGTTTTAAATATTGATTAATAATAATAATAATAATAATAATAATAATAAATTCTTGAATAGCAAATCAGCATATTAGAATGATTTCTGAAGCATCATGTGACACTGAAGACTGGAGTAATGATGCTGAAAAAATAGCTTTGATATCACATGAATAAATTAAATTTTAAAATATATTCGAATAGAAAGCAGTTATTTTAAATAGTAAAAATATTTCACAGTATCACTGCTTTTGCTGTATTTTGGATCAAATAAATGCAGGCTTGGTGAGCAGAGGAGACTTCTTTAAAAAAAAAAAACATTAAAATTCTTACTGTTCAAAAACTTTCAACTGGTTGTGCAGATTCTGAAGTCTCATCTGCACTTCCGTGTTTACCAAATGTGATGTGCTTTCTGTTTTTATCACTGTTTATGTGTAAATAAAAACCTAAATTAAACCTGTTCATTATATAAAGCAATCACATCTCTTCACAGGACTTGGATTAAATCAGTTAATTAATCTGGACTTGTTTTAAGGCACCTTTGTGAGCTTTTTGAAGCTTTTAGGTTTTGGTTCTTCAAAATGACGTAACATCAAGGTTTCATTAGAGATATCTTGTATTTCTAAGATTAACCAAAGTCTTATGGATTTAGAATGTCGTGAGAGTAAATAATGGCAGCAGAATTTTCATTTTTGGGTGAAGTACATCTTTAACGTTGAGTATTTTCCACTAGCAAAAAAGTGTCTCAATCCTTCTTGTCTTCAGTTTTTTTTAAAGACACATATATCAATTGCTTTTAATTGCCCAACTGCTTTTTTTACATCACATTGCATTGGAGAACAACGTAATGAAATCTATACTAGGTTTGACTTGTTGTATGATTTTCCATTTTATCTTTATTGTATCTTTACACAGAGCTCCATATAAAAACAAAACATGCCAGTCGTCACCCGAGGACTGGTTTAAGAGGAGGCAGAGATCAGTAGACAATCACAATGACGTGGCGCCGAGGACGCACGTCAACAACGGCAGCTCTCACGTCAAGAAGAGCGCTGATCTCAAAACCTGCAGTGGTCTAAATAATGCTTCAAACAAGCAAACTGGAAAGGTCTGATTCAAGTATGGCCATTTGGATGATTTGAATCCTCATCACATTTGAAAACCTAATAAAGTTTTCAATCTTTTAGATATTGAAGGACAACAGAGCTGAGCCTTCCTCTCAGGACAAAAGAATCAGCAGGAGATCAACAGACAGAGGTGCTTATTCCTTTTAAGAAGACTGTTAATAATAATTCCCTGATCGTAATTAGAAGCGTTGTTTCTGTTTCTAGGTTACAGAGGGACCAAACCTTCCCCAAACCCTGCTGAGAGAGCCAAATCAGCCATTACATCTAGTAGCACATTTGAAATGAAACTTGCTGATTTCCCTGAATTGGGTGATGTCATACCCATCAACCCTACAGCAGCTTCCCTGCACCAGGAACCGTCAGTATGTGCTGGTGCAGTCATGCCAGCAGAGCGTCAGAGTTCACCAGCACCCATTTGTAAGGTAACCTTCATGCATGGTGATTCGAGCCAAAGAACACATTGTTCTGTTAAAGCACAAGCTGTTTACTAACATGTGCTGGCTTTACGGCCTCAATGAAACTTGGTGACGTTTGGTTTTTACTCTTGTTAGAATGTACCAAAACGAAGAACTAAGTCGGCACAGCAAGTCCCGTCCGGTGGAAAGTGTGACGTGTCAGCTGTCACAGCAGGTGAAGATGTGTAAACATGCTTTAGGAATCTACATGCTTTAGGCTTTTACAGAATAATGAATAAAGAATGCACATTTGAATAAAGAATGCAATTTATGAAGGTGCTGTAAATTGAAAACATGTCCCGCATTTTTCATGTCACTGCTGAAACGTTTTAGTCCATTGGCTGAGACTGTTTTTAACTACACCCCTACATTTATGATCAGAAAATATTCCTATGCATCTCTCTCTCTCATAGCTACAAGGTGTGAGTAGATGGGTCCCATCATTTTGAGCTAAATGTGTTCAAAAGTCTGAAAAATCTGTGTAACTGTAAGGAACGTCACTACCAAACACCTTTTTTGCGGCAATTAAGCACACTTTTGGGAGTTATTCCATAACGTTTAGTTTTTATGTGTGTACAGCTGTTCAGAACTGTGCTAGCTAGCTGATTAGCATCTTTGAGCTAGCTTCAAAAGTAGCCAAAATTGTCAGTATCGAAACAGTCACTACCAAAACATTTGGTGGCGTTTCGGTAGTGACATCTTTGGTTTTTTTTTGGGTGTTATCCCATAAAATTATCACTACTAAAGCAGTCACGACCGAAATATGCCATTATTGTTTCATTAGTGACAAAAGGAAAACATAATCCTCAAATTTTGGGGAAATAAACTTAATTTTAGTATTGTTATGTTTTAGTAGTGTTTTAGTTTGCAAGTTAAAATTCTGTAATGTGATGTGGTCGCTACCAAAACATTACTCTTACTACCGTAAGAGTGCAGTTACTACTAAAACATGGGGTGTTTTGTTCAAAATTAAGTATACTGTATTATCAACTAAGATGCTATTACATTTTTTTGGTTTAATGTATATTGAGAGTAATGAATTCTTAATTTTGAAATGATTTTGATCATTATGCCTTTTACAAAAAAAAAAAACATTAAAAATACAACAAATCTCATGAATTACACTTGAAATATTGTTAAAAATGTAATTGACATTGATTTTCCTGAAACACTTTTAATAAAATAGCAAAAATATATATATTTACAATGTAGATGTAAGCAAAATTTTAATAGATCAAAATGACCCTTCTAATTAAATTATATATTACTGTGTTTTGGTAGTGACACATTTGGGGAGAGGACAAATATTTCAAAACTTTATGAAAGTACAATATGAGAATTAGCTGCACATGTACTTTGTACTGTAAAATTGATACCATAGATATTATACAGTTTAGAAAAGAGTTTTTTTTCGTATATATATATATATATATATATATATATATATATATATTATACATTATTCTTGTATTTTGGAAATGCAGCAGGCTAGTGTTTGATTGTAAATGGGGGTTTAAAAAATAATGTATTATTATAATAATATATAAAAAAACAATAATTTCAGGAATTCCTCTAAATTTTCTCACTGACACACCCCTAACTCAGAAACACAGGGCTGGTGTAATTCATTTTTGTTCAGTTCATAAGTAAGATTTCT
The DNA here is from genome assembly GCF_022985175.1 of Labeo rohita. NCBI lineage: Eukaryota > Metazoa > Chordata > Actinopteri > Cypriniformes > Cyprinidae > Labeo > Labeo rohita. The sequence continues at coordinate 14,600,755 of NC_066873.1, forward strand.
ATGACATGACAAAGAATGCACGATTATTTTGTACAATTTCCATGTTGTTATAAGGAAAACATATGTTGTTTTTCTTATTGAGAAACACTGGGAAATGCATCATATTATATAAGTGGGTTGTAAATCTGTTTAAATTTGATTTTTAAGTTAAAAATCATTACTAAAAGCATTAACTGTATCAAATTGTTTAAACCCCAATTTGATTTAGATCAATACAGTACGGTTTCCAATCCCACTGGATCTTCGGCTCAGTCCTGGGCAAACATTGCTTCTCAGCCTCCCAGAGTCATCCAGAAAAGCCCCAAAACTGACACATTGTCTCAGGTAAACTGCTGCATTGTTGATCAGCATTTTTAAAGTGTACTATGCAAAATATACACAATTTGCATCTTATTACTGTGTCTAGGAGGATTTAACTACGCAGCCAGGAGAACAGAAGACAGAGAAGAAGAAGAGAAAGAAAAAGAAAAAATCCAAAACACCATCTGAGAATGCAGAGGAGATATTAGAGGAACATCTGACACAGCAGGAGCCTCCAAAATTTGAGGTAAGATCTGTCACATCTGTACGTCTTTTGTGGTTTGATATTTTCTGAAATTACATTTAAGAGGTTTAATTAAGTTAACTTGGAAATAAATTGCTATATAAATCAGTTGTAAACTAAAACTATTAAAAACATTTTTGTTCATTGGAAAAAATCTGAAATGTAAATATTAGATGGAAGCACTTAAATTAAGTACTAAAGATGATAAATTATATTTAAATAAAATTATATTGTAGTAAAAAGTACTAAAAGTTAATAAATTACTAAAAGTAAAATATAAAATAAAAACTGAAAATTAAATAAAAAATTAAAAATGAAAATACTGTAATAATTATAATAAAGTATAATAAGTATAATACCAATACTAATAACACTGGTATAAACAAATTTTAAAGGCTTATTCACTGTTTTGTTTTGTGTATATTTTTTATTTTTATTTCTTTGTAGGATGAAGAAGAGTTTCCAGACCTGTCACTTGCATTTGTGAGTTCATTCTTTTGGCCTGAGCACCCCCTCATGCCAGCAATTCATATAAAATATTCATTATGTTTGCACCTGTTAATTTTATCATCTGTAATTATATTGATTCAGGAACTGAAAGGACATTCAGCAGCACAAAAAGAGGGATTGTCCCTACACAAAGGCACTACACCCACTTCTGCCTCCAGTGACACTAAGAAAACGCAGGTTGGTGTTTGTTTTTAGTGCGACGTTTAAACCCCATCAAACTGGAAAGAATGCGCAGTCGATGTGTAAATCCAAATGTAAAATTAATGACTAAACATTTAGTCTAAGAAACGAGACGGTCCCACATTGTAATTTCTTCTTATCCAATCTTGTCTGAGCAGACTAGTCAAAAGAAGTCTAAAGTTCCTGTACAGCTTGACCTTGGAAACATGCTGGCCGTTCTTGAGCAAAAGCAGCAGTCTCAAAAATCCAAACAAGACCAGCGACCATTAACACTTTCAGGTATTTGGCAGAAAAATATAAGTGGATACTCTTACGTATTTAAAGACACTATGTGTAATGTAACAGTTTAATATTACTGGTGTGTTAGTTGGAGGAGCTCTACCTGTAGTCCACAAGGAGCCTTCAGTTCAGAAGAAGCCATGGCAGCAAGAGAAGACACCACACAACCCGCTGGACTCCACCTGTCCGTTAGTGAAGAAGGGAAAGCAGCGAGAAGTTCCCAAGGCCAAAAAACCGACACCACTCAAAAGAGTGAGTCCAGTATCCACCTAAAGCTGCAGGTTGTGATGTCATCAAACACAACTGGAGTGTCAATTATAGTATTTGATGCCAAAATTACACTTTTTTTTAAATTTTGAATCTGTTTTCGATCAGCGTTCTTAAAGATGTTTTGCTATTTGAACAATTGAGGTCATTCTTCGGGAGAGAGAGGAAAGGAAGCAGAACCGCCTGCTGGAGGAGAGAGACCCGGCCCGAGTGGCCACCGAGGCTGGTGAAAAGGAAACTAGTAATAGTGAGAATCCTTCTGAAACAAGCCTCGCTGACTCTGACCAACATCTTCACACAAGTACGACACACAGCTCTGTGATATATTCACATGTGATCGTTGTAGACAGTGTCTGAGGTTGCTCAGAATATGAAATGTTTTAGTGTTGTCTAGCTTGGTAGCATCAGTGTTTCTGTAATATGTACAATGAAATTATAATCTGTATCAGACATAGATGAGCAGCCTGGACTCGTCGGTAGTGAGGAGTCAGAGAGCGGCCAGCCTGGTTCACCATCTCATCACAAGTCGGATGACAGCGTATCAGAAAATGCAACACTAAAATCCTGGAATCCCAATTCCAATCCCAATCTTCCCAAAATTCACAGCAGGAAGTTCAGAGAGTAAGATAATCAGTTTTGTGCTTTTGTTTAGTTTGATTTGGGTTTATTTTTATTTTTGTTTCTGTATTGTTTTTTTTTTTTTTTTTTTTTTTTTTGATTAATGTTTTTTTGTGTGTGTGTGTGTGTTTTGTTTTTGTTTTGCTGTTTGGTTGGTTTGTATTATTATTATTTTTTTTGTTTGTTTTTGGTTTGGTTTTGTCGTGTTTTGTTTTGCTGTGTTTGATTTGGTTTGTATTATTATTTTATATATATTTATATATATATATATATATATATTTAAATTTAAATTTAAATAATTTGGTCATTTAATAATAATAGCATTGTCATTAATTTATTGATAACATTTATTTTTGCTAATTCTACAGCTACTGCAATCTATTATTGTTATTATTAATATTATTATTATGGTAACACTTTACAATAAGGTTCATTAGTTTATGTTAGTTATTGCATTAACTGATTTGTGGTTTTTGTTTTGTTTTGTTTTTGGCTTTTTATTTTGTTTTTCAAAAAGAAAAAAATTGTTCCCAGAAACATTTGAAGATGTGATTAAATGAATGCATTGTTTGTAATTATTGATAGAAAATAAATGTGCATAATAATAATAATAATAATAATAAGTTTGAATAATAGCAACAACAACCATTAAAGGAGAATAATAATATTACTATTAATTTATTGATAACATTTATTTTTGCTAATTGTACAGCTACTGAAACCTATTATTATTATTATTATTATAATTATTAAGATATTAATATATTATATTATGGTAACACTTTACAGTAAAGTTCATTAATTGATGTTAATTAATGCATTAACTATTTTGTTTCGTGTTTTGTTTTTGGCTTTTTTCATTTTTGTTTCTCAAAGATACATAAATTGTTCCCAAAAAGGCTTGAAGATTTGATTAAATGAATTCCTTATTATTAAGTGATGATGAGAAAATAAATTTGTGTAATAATTAAAAAAAATAATACTTCTGAAAAATAACAACACCAAAATAATAATAATAAAAATATTGCCATTAATTTATTGATGACAATTATTTTTGCTAATTCTACAGCTACTGCAACCTATTATTATTATTATTATTGTTGTTGTAACACTTTACAGTAAGGTTCATTACTTAATGTTAATTAATGCATTAACTAAAATTAACTAACACTGAGCAATACATTTGGTACAGTCTTATTAATCTTTGTTAATTTTAATTAATAAAACTACATTGTTAATGCTAGTATAAGGTAATATTAGTATAAGTTAAAATGAATATTAACTGAGATTAGTAAATGCTTTAAAAGTGTATTTCATTGTTAGGTCATGTTAACTAATGTTAACAAATGGAACTTTATTGTAAAGTGTATTTATTGTCATAATTTTGATAACATTTATTTTTGTTAATTCTACAGCTACTGCAACCAAGTGCTTAGAAAAGATGTAGATGAATGTGTGAGCACCTTACTGAAGGAGCTGGTGAGGTTTCAGGATCGTCTTTATCAGAAAGACCCCATGAAGGCCAGGATGAAGCGCAGGCTGGTCATGGGCCTACGAGAGGTGCTGAAACACCTCAAACTCAGGAAGGTCAAGTGTGTTATCATCTCGCCCAACTGTGAACGGATTCAGTCCAAAGGTAAAGTGAGTTTACAGCACCGAACTCACATTTTGATTCATGTTTCTGATGGAGGGCTTGTTGTGTTCATGCAGGCGGTCTAGACGAGGCTCTTCACACTATCATCGACACATGCCGGGATCAAGGTGTCCCATTTGTGTTTGCCCTGTCAAGAAAAGCGCTGGGCCGCTGTGTTAATAAAGCTGTCCCTGTCAGCTTGGTAGGCATCTTCAACTATGATGGCGCACAGGTGAGTACCAGAAGTTTCTGGTTATAGTTGTGGTATATTTTGCTGTCACTGAGTAGGACTTTGTCCTTTCAGATGCTGAGGAGAATCTTAAATGCCATTACTGTAAAAATAAGTCATTGATTGTATTATGTTGGTGCCCTTTGCTGATTTCTGTTTATTTGATGGCCACAGGACCACTATCACAAAATGATTGAGTTATCGGCTGAGGCCAGGAAGGCCTATGAGGTGATGATTGCAAATCTGGAGGCCACATCACAGGAGGAGCAGGAGGAGCAGGAGGAGCAACAGGAGGTGGAGTCATCAGAAGAACCTTCTGGAACTGAGGAGCCAGAGTACAGTACGTCCTAAATAAAGAACAAAAATAGCATGAATTTATTGCTTTTGCATGCAATACTGCAATTTCATTATCCCTTTAGTTAACTATTCTGTTAAACTACTCCATTAACGGTTAAATATGTAAATGTGTAACTTCGCTGCTTTGTTTATAGGTAGGTTGGCCATGTATGTATAGACTCAAGATTTTTTTTCCAAAATTAAATCTCTATGTGGTGGTTGGTTGGTATCAGAATGTGACAGTAAAGACTTTTACATTGTTACAAAACATTTCTATGTTAAAATTCTGTTCTTTTAAACAGAATTTTGTTGTTCATCAGTGCATCTTGAAAAAATGTATCAAAATCTTAAGCAGCACAACTGTTTTCAACATTGTTAATGATAAGGCATTCTTGAACAGCAAATCAGCAAATAAGAATGATTTCTGAAGAATCATGTGACACTGAAGACTGGAGTAATGATGCTGAAAACTGAGATCACAGGAAAAAATTAAATTTTTAAATCTAAATCTATATATATATATATATATATATATATATATATATATATATATATATATATATATATATATATATATATTTATATTTATATTTATATATATATAATTTAAACTGTAACAATATTTCACAATATTACTGTTTTTATTGTACTTTTACTGTAAAATAAGACCAGGTAAATGCCAGTCACAAAATGGCCAAACATTGATTGAATAATCAGCCTGAACGCTTTATGAAGTAGCGTTCATTTTATTTTTGTCAAATTTCCTTTTTTTTTCTGGATTCTGTTTTTTTTTTTTTTTTTTTCTGCTGTTATTTTTCTAGACTCTGTTTTAATGTTTAAATTAAAAATATTAATTTAAAAAGCATGTCTAATTAATTAAAATCATGAAACTTACACAGTTTAACAACAATTTATTAAAAGTTTCACAGAAATTATATTTTAAGGTCCTGTGAAATCCATTTGACTTTTTATTTTTTTTTATACCATATGTTGTGTTTTCCATTAATTTTCTGGATTCCATTTTAATGGTTTTGTTCAATTTTAATAATCAATTTAAATAAATCCTGGTGAACAATTTTCAGGTAAACGTTCCTTAAAAAGAATGTTTTAACAATGATTTTATTAGTAGTAGTAATACTGTCATTACATTAAGTAATATATTTCTTTTAATGGTTTCTTCAAGTTAAAGCAAACTTTTATTTTGACGGGTTGCTGTGAAGACCATTATTTCCGTTTGTATATGATATAGTTTTCGTTTTTCTCACAAGAAACAGTAAAATGTTTATGAAGTGACTCTTAGAGCAGTTCTAGAGATCATGTGTCCATAAACTCATATCGAGGCAGCAGAGGCTGAAAACAGTTACACAATATAAAGCATATACGTTATACAATAAATAAAAAGAAGCCGTGGTTTACAGTGAATTTATAACAGCTAAGGGGCGTTGTTAGGCACGACGTGACAGGGGGTTATTGCTTTTTTAAAACGGATATTTTATATACGTAGTAATGTTTCACAAAATAAAACGGAGCAAATAAAGTGTAATGATATTAATAAAAACATTATTCTTACGCCAAACAATGTAGTTCTAAGAAACAGTTGTGGTTACAACAGAGTGGTTGCTGAGCAACACACAGATGTAAACAAAGCTGTATGTTTGTAGAGTAATTAACAAAAGTTTCAAACGCAGCTCAACCAATCAGAATCAAGGACTGGAACTATCCGTTTTATAATTCCACTTTTATGATTCCGTGATTTTTTCCGCACCGCGGAAATCATAGGGTTTTAACCATAGTATTATACACCTCATTTAGATTCATCCTTTTACTCTGTTTGTGTTTTCTCAGTTAAAATCTGGAAGAAAATGCTTGAGAAAGACTACAACCACCCTTTCCTGAATTTCGAGGACCAGTTTTCAACCATTTCCATTGGTTCAGAGCAGCTGCTGGATGACGATGAAGGAAGCTGATGGAAGTACAGCGACGAATGAGACGAAATGTCTGTTTTTGTTTGTTTGCAGTGCTGAGGTAACGCTTCTGTGACACGGAAACCGATTGCTGGAGTGTTTCCAAACCCCGCGTGAGCCTTTAGCACCCTGTGAAATACGTCAGGAATAGCTTGAAGTACCAAATGTGCCTGTCTAGAGGATTTTATTAAAAAATATAAACGTATATTCCTGTAATCTGGAATGGTGTATTAAATCAAGAGGCAATACAGATGAAAAAATAGAGAATAGCCCTTGACTAAAATATTTTCTTAGAGATGTCACATACTTCGTTTGATGTTTCCACAGTCTGAATGGTGAATATTTTTGCAAGTAGCTAATATCCCGGTATTTCTATTCAAATAAGTGTAATAGTTTGATAAAATGATGAACAATCTAAACCACTTAATTTATGTACATGTTTACATTTAAAATCAAATGTATTTTCCTTCTCCAGTTGAATGCACAATTTTACTGATCATGACCACTGTGTTTTCAGCCCACGCGTCGTCATTATCGGCAGGGTGCCGTTAATTCTGAAGGCTCGTAAAGCGAATGATTGTTACGACCGTGAACTGTTTGTGGGAATACCTCTCCTTCCTAGAACTTATTAAACATGGCTTACCTAATTCATAGACCTCACTTTTAATTTATAACTCTCCTCTGGCGACACTAGCTAAACCATTAATACTCAGTGCTTGAGGTGGTTCTCCTTAAAAGTCTCTGTGTTAGTTTAGCTCTATGCCTTTATGCTGTTGACTGCAGTTAATAAGGAATCATGTGTGTGTTATGCAGTTGTGTAGTACTCAGTGGTTCATGGCATATACATGTAGCATAAGCTAACAATTCAAAACTTCACTTAGCAGTAACAAATCATTTTTACCTGCTTCTGTGTATTTTCCGAATGTTGACTTTGGGACCAAAAACAACTTTGTGATTGTGAAGGTTTTAGAGTTTTCTCTAGTATTTGCAATAAATTCATTGCAATAAATGATCTCGTGTCAAAAATGTCCGTCCTTGGAATACCATTATAAATTAATTCATAGAAATCAGAAATGAATGTGTAGTGCTTGAAGGGATAGTTCGCCATTTATTGACCATTTGTTTATTGACCCTCGAGTTGTTCGTTCATAAGTTTGTTTCTTCTGTCAAACACAAAATGAGATTTTGGAGAATGTTGGTAACCAAATAGTTTCTGGTCCTCATTGACTTCCATTGTATTTTTTCCATACTATGGAAGTCAGTGGGGACGGTTGGTTTCTAACATTCTCCAAAATGTTCAGCAGAAGAAAGAAACTCATATAGGTTTGAAACAACTTGAGGGTGAGTAAATTATGAGATTTTTCATTTTAATTTATGAGTGAACTATTCCTTTACACAGCCAATTCACTCAAAAATGAAACTTCTGCCTTTCACTCTCATGTCATTACAGACCCATAAGACTTTAGTTCATCTTGAAAACCTTAGGTTTTTGTTTCTCTGTTTAACGTCTTCTCACCCAAACATGGTAAAAGTTGAAGAGATCATAAAAGGAAACGTATAAATGATTAATTTAACACAATTATTACATAATGAACAGATTTAATTTGGGCTCTTTTTCACATATAAACATTGATCAACACACAAACTGAGCTCATAAATATACAGTTAACCTCTTGATTCATATGGTTTACTTTTATGTTGTCTTTATGAACTTTTTAAACCATCAAAGTTTTGGACTTCAATGGACCCTGGACCACAAAACCAGTTATAAGGGTCAATTTTTTAAATTGAGATTTGAAATTTGATTTGATTCCAGATTTGAAAATCTGGAATCTGAGGGTGCAAAAAAAAAAATCAAAATTGAGAAAATCGCCTGAAGTTGTCCACATGAAGTTCTTTGCAATGCATATTACTAAAAATTAGGTTTTGATATATTTGCGGTAGAAAATTTACAAAATATCTGCATGAAACATGATGTTTACATGATCTTTCTCAGAAAGAAAAATCAGTAATTTTGACGCATACAATGTATTTTTGGCTTTTGCTACAAATATACCTGTGCTACTTATGACTTGTTTTGTGGTTCACGCTCACATTTGTGTTTTGATGTTGAACAAATGTCTTATACAGTGCACAGCATAAATGAGTACACCCCTTCTAAAATGTAACAAATTCAGCATTTACTCTTTACTTAGAAGACATGTTAGGGTTTTTTGGAGATATAATGTTCTAACAAGGCTGCTTGATCAATTACCAAAGAAGAATGTCAAAATTATTATTATTATTAATGAGATTTTCTTATCAAAGTGATAAAATGTTGTGTTGCAAAAATGAGTACACCCTCTAATACTGAATAAAACAAACCAAAAAATAGTGTGTGTATAGGTTTAAAGCTATTTTTGATCAACAGGTAAATTTAGTGAACCAAAACTTTTAAAGACAAGTAATTTCCTGACAATTAAAAGTGTTTTGTAGCCTACTGAATCATACTTAATGCTGGCAGCAATGGAACCACGTGGGAGAGAACTGCCAGGTGACTTATTTCTTAGCGTAAAAGAGGACAATGGTACAGGAGGAATACCAAATTATAGTTTTAAGTGTGAAAATATAGCAGAAGTAGCACTGACATTCAAAAACAATGGACTTGTGACAAAGCACCTTAAATAATCAGGTCTTCACTTTAAGTTTTCATTTAGTGATGAGTGAATTTTTGCCCGAAAATGAGGCGGAGAAATACCATGCAAGTGTCTCAGAGACGGCAAAAGCTATGAAAATTGCGACACTTCATCTCACGGAGTACGACACAGCCTGCAGAAGTGACATGCATGGTTGTTGTCACCACTACAATTACCTACTGTAGCCAAAGCACAATAAACTTATTAAGCCTCTTCCAAGGCCCATATTTGCAAAATATAGACTTCTGGGAATCCATACTCTGGTCTCAAGAGACCAAGTCAATCATTTCAGATCCAAAAGCATCCAAGATGTTCTGGTGTTGCTAGAGAAGGAGTACACTGAGAAGTGCCTGGTACCCACAGTGACGTTCAGTGGTAGTAAAGCTCTTATATTGGGATATGTGAGTGCTGAAGGTGTGACAGAGTTGTGCTTTATCAATGCTGTCATGAATTTACACACCACTGTGTGATGTAATTTAAAAAACTGAAAAAGAAGATGCTACCCTCCCGTCAGTCCCTGCATTATTGGACTTTTTTTCAGCATAACACTGAGGATATTCATTCTCCCAAGGTGAACCTCCTTCAGTGGACATGTATTTCACTCATTCTTAATGCTCTTGAGCCCTGTGGGGGGATTCTGTAGAGATGAGCTGAGGAAAACTCCCTGTTAAAGACCAGGGCATTTAAGGAGGTCGTCCTCCAGGAGTTAAACAGGACAGATGTGAAAATTTGTCATGAACTTGTACAATCAGTGCCAAGAAGGGTCAGAGCAGTATACTTAAAGTTCTAGAGGACATACTAGAATATTATACATTTGCTGAATTAAATCGATGGTGTACTCACTTTTTGCAATCCTTCATTTAAATGAAATTCGCTAATTTACTTATCTTACCGAAAATATTGGCAAATATTTTGTTGTTTTTATTAAGTATATGTTTAATACATTTAAATTTTGCCATCTTTCCATGAATTATATTAGTGATCATTAAGAAAATACATCTTTTTATATTTATTTAGAGGGAGTGTACTCATTTATGCTGTGCACTGTAGGTTTAAAATTAGGTTAAAAATTTCATTATTGGCTAAAACACCATCACATCTAACCCCACAAATATAATTTTGTTTATAATTTTTTTTAAATAAGAAAACGTTCAGCCTTTTGGTTATACAACTCTTTATTTTAACTCAAGACAACTTATTAAAAAAAGCAGAACTGGTGTTCATTGAAATGTTATGATCAAACACAAAATCATTCCTAACCTTTCAGTGAATTCCTCTAGACATTGTCCAGCAGTGGATAGAAAACTGAATTACACATGCCACTGTCAGTGAAAGAATGTGAGGAACTCAAGCTAGAAACACCAATAACTTCATTACATTTTTTGCAGTATTATACGTCTTAAGCATGACATCACAAACAAAATACACATAATGTACCTCAATGGGTGATATAAATACAAATGGCTTGCATTCTAATTTCATCTACACAGAACAGCTGCACGATAGTTCTAGCATTTTCTTTCATGCTGAACTGAATGTTTGTCCTTGTATAGTGTTAAGTCAATGTTTGACTTAAAGTAACTCTTTACTGCCGCACTGCAGACCATAAATGTTCCATGATGAGACCAGCTGACCCGCTGTGTGTGCCGCTGTAGCTGGCTTCTCTTAGGCGCTTATGTAAGTAAAAAAAAAAAAACCCATCAAAGACCTTCCAGACTGTTTTGGGCTCAGTGCCCTTGCATTTGGTTAAGTTTTGACAGGAGTTAGGCTTTGACAACCCTTTTGTGCCAGAGTTTTTCAAAGTAATTGTCTTAAAGTGTGCTCGGGTTCAGAGAGTTATAAATCAGAAAGATGTTTCCAGTGATACTGTGTGTTTATACAAAAATAAGTAAATATAGATAGCTACTCTAAAACTGAATCAGTGTTTAAATCAAGATTAAATCAAATATAAATAAAATGGATTGTGAGCGACATATAATTAGTAGGTGTAGTTCAATAAATACACGGTAAAATCATTTGTTGTGTTCACCAAAGAAATCTCAAATCTCTTTTTATATTCATAGCATCATTGTGAATAAATATACAAAAGGAGCTTTTCTGTAGTTTAAACTATAAAAGTTCTTAATACACTTAAAAAGATTAAGAGCAGCAAGCATTGAAAAAAGTGCCAGGTCTCTAGAGAAAGTGGCAGAAACTCCAGTGGGATGTTTTGTGTATGTCTCCTGTGAGGTAGTAGGTTGAAGAAACATTTTGAAAGGTTTAACAATTAATATAATGATCTTTAGTGGGATATTTTTTAACAGATGTTGGTCGATGTGTAATGGTTTGGAATGATCCTTTTAATCTAATTTTCGACCCATTGCTGCAGCTTCCTGTTGTTTAGGCTGAAGTACCCACAGAAACTGTTCTGTAGTTGTGCAGATTGACAGATACAGTATAACAGGGGTGCGTTTCCTAAAAGGATTGTTAGCCAACTATGATTGCAGGTTCCACTGCTACGAACATAGTTCAACAATTTGCCGTTTCCCAAAACCATAGTTCCAACGAACATTCAAAAATAGTATCGCTATTTTTGAAAAAATATTTTTAAAAGAAGCAAGTTGTGTGGTTGGAACTACAGCTCTCGACCTGTAGTTACAACCATAGTTTCTTGTTAGTATACAGTGCCTTGCAAAAGTATTCATACTCCATTTATTTTTATGTTGCAGCCTTATGTAAAAACTGCTTTAAATTACTTTTTTCCACATTAATCTACACTCCATACACCATAATGACAAAGCACAAAACAGGTTTGCAACAAGTTTGCAAATTTATTAGAAATAAAAAACTGAAATGATTCCATTGCATAAGTATTCATACCCTTTTCTGGGACACTTGAAATTTAGCTCAGAAGCTTATATATCGCTTGTAGATGTTAGTACACTTCAAGTGGAGTTAAACTGTGGCAAATTCATTTGAATGAGTATGGTTTGAAAAGGCACACACCTCTCAGAAAAGGTCAGAAAGCAGCTGAAAATGCATATCAGAGCAAAAACCAGCCCTGAGGTCAAAAGAACTGCCTGTAGAGCTCAGAAACAGGCTCGCATCAAGTGTTCAGAAAAAAAAAAAAGGGTTGCATTGAAGGTTCACAGAAGCATGTAGCCTCCATTATCCATAATGAAAGAAGCTTGGAACAACTAGGAGTCTTTCTAGAGCCAAACTGAGCAATTGATGAAGAAGGGTTTTGGTTATACTGGTGATCAAGAAGCTGATGGTCATTCTAGTTGAGCTCCAGGATCATGTATGCAGATGGAAAAAAAACTTACATAAGGACAAACATCACTGCAACACTCCACCAATCCGGTCTTTATGGTGGTGTGGCCAAGCTCAATTCTCTTCTCAGTGAAAACCTACTTGGAATTTGCAAAAAAGTACCTAAAGGGCCCTCAGACTGTGAAGGATGACATTCTCTGGTCTGATGAACCTCAATTCCAAGCATCATGTTTGAAGGAAACCAAGCACTGCTCATCACCTGCAGAATACCATCCCAAACATAAAGTGTGGTGGTAGCGGCCTCATGCTGTGGGGCTGATTTTCAGCGGTGGGGACTGAGGGACTCCTACTTGAAATAGCCTTAATGAAAACCCAGTCTGGAGTCAGAATCAGAACCACAGACTGGGCAGAAGATTCACCTTCCAACAGGACAATGACCCTAAACACACAGCAAGAGTGGCTTATCTGTGAATGTCCTTGAGTGGCCCAGCCAGAGCCTTAGCTTAAACACATTTAAATATTTCTGGAAAAACCTGAAAATGCCTGCAAGCCCCCATGCAAGCTGACAGAGTTTGAGAGGTGAAGAGGTGAGGAGAAGAATGGCAGATATTTACCAAGATGTGCAAAGCTTGTCACATCATACCCAAAAAGACTTAAGGCTTCAACCAAGTAATGAGTGAAGGGTATGAATACTTATGCAGTGTCTGTGTTTTACTTTTAATCAATTTGAAAAGTTGTCACAAATCATTTTTTTGCTTTGTCATTGATGTATGGAGTATACATTGATGTGGAAAAAAAAAAAAAGTGTTTTTAAAGCAGTTTAACATAAGGCTGCAACATAAAGCGTGAAAAAAAAAACAAAAAAAAAACGAAGGGGTATGAATACTTTCACAAGGCACTATATATACAAATTTAATTCTGTCTTTTAGTTTGTCAAGAGAATAAAAACACAGGTTTTGAAGAGTGTGAATGCACTCTAGTCCTGAGGGGAACCTGCAAATAAAGCAAAGACCTTTTTTCATCTTCAGAACACAAATTAAGATATTCCTGATGAAATCCAAAAGCTTTCTGACCCTGCATAGACAGAAACACAACTGACATGTTCAAGGCCCAGAAAGCTAGTAAGGAATAGTCCATGTGACACCAGTGGTTGAACCATAAATTTACACCGTGTCTACACTAGACGCGACAGTTTTCGCGCAACAGCTAAAGTCTGTCAACACTGGACGCGACAAAGCGACCGTTGCAAATCATTTGAAATTTGTGTGAGTATGTCATAAATAGAACGCAGCAGCAGTTTACTGTCGGGAATTTCTGAATTTGTGATACAGGAAATGCACCCCACATAGCTGAAAGAACCCTTCTCACATCTCTACTAACAAAGTGCTTGACAGTTTGAGCAGGACACTATGAGACAAAAGAATCTCTAACCTCTGAAGTTTAAGTCACAAAACAGTCAAGATCCACTTGAAAATGTTGTTAGGGTTTCCAAGTATTCCAGAGGTTCGAAACCACCTCCCATTTCCTCAGCTTTTATTGACGTTTTGTCACATTTGACCTCTTTGTGTACCTGTACTGGAATGCTGTCTTGTAGTACAAGGATATTATCACTGATAACTTCACTGACCATACTGTAGTCCTCCTCCACAGGGGGTTTCTGGTCTCGTTTCTGTTTGTCAACCTCAACGTACCCTGTAAGTCCAGCAGGGTTGATGGTTCCCTGCTCAAATTGGCTACCGGAGCTCATGTGAGTGTTTTGGTCCTGAGCTTTTACTGGCGTGCCATTGCAATAAAGGTGAAGTTGTTGTTGAGGCTCTCCAAGGACACTGCTGGTCCCACTTAGCTGATTGGAGACGGTCCCAGCGTGGACGTGTTCGCTCAGTGTTGTGTTTAGATCCTGACTGCTGTTCAGTGTGATCTGGATGCTGTTTTGAGAGACCTTTCGTGCATTATCTGTGAGGCAGTTTTCTCCCTTTTGGTTCTCAAGATGAGCTTTGTCATTAAAATCCATTTCCTCATCATAGTCATAGACCACAAGATACTCCACTTGATGGTCTGGGCTCTGGGCTATTTGGGGATATCCCGGAGTAATCAGAGCACTGAAGATCTCCTCAGACTTCCCACTCTGTGAAACAAGAAGTAAAATGACCTTTGTATTTTAGAACTGCAGTTTTGTGGAGTCAGTTCAGTGTCTGTTGGAAATGTTTTCAAAAAATTCCCTTCTATTTTTTGTGACCATGACAGAACATTTCATCACAGATTGTAATGCAAGCTTTGCAAAGAGGCTGTTATTGAGAAATTGGAAAGTTAAAAATTACATTGGATTGAACTGCAAACCCACAGCTGTTTACATTGAGTCTTAAAGGGAAAACAAAAAAACTCGTTTAAAGAGATAGTCCACCCAAAAATGAATATTCTGTCATCATTTAGTCACCCTCATGTTGTTCCAAACCTGTATGAGTTTCTTTCTTCTGTTGGACACAAAAATTATATTTTGAAGAATGATGATAGCCAATCGAGTTCGGTCCCCATTTACTTTGTTATATTTTTGATCGTACAATGAAAGTGAATGGGAACCAAAACTGTTTGGTTACCCAACATTCTTCAAAAATATCTTACAGAAGATACAAAGTCATACAGATTTAGAACAACATGAGGGTGAGAAAATGATGACAATTTTCATTTTCCAGTAAACTGTTTAATTCTAAAAAACTAATGGCAGATTTATCCTGTAAACAAAATAAAAAAGCCTAAAAGTAAAACTAAACTAATTAATGAAATAATATAAGATATGGATATGGTACCTTAAGGAGCTGAGTGTCTAAGCCACTGATCTTTGGTTCTGGAACGGGTGGTAGTAAAAAATGCTTTACCCTTAAGAAGAATAAGGAAATAGAGAATACAGAAAACTGTTATCTTTATGTACAGTTATCAGTGTAAATCCATTTGTCATTATAATGAGGTGGGATATCATGCTTACGGTTTCATCTTGACTGTTAACACCCCTGCAGTCAGCATGAAAATGATGACGGTTAGGGTGACGGAAATGATCATAACCGCATTCTGTGTGTCAGATATATCTGCAATGCGAGAAACACAAAAACTTGTTTCACATTTTTCACTTTCAATTTCCATCATCTTTTAAAGGGGTCATGACATGGGGTTACTTATAATGTTAATAAAGTTTTTTGTACAAAACCAAAAATGATGTGGAAAAATGATTATTTTTAACCCTCATTCTGACCCGTTGTCTAAAACAACTTGTTTTAAGGGGCGGGTCCTTTAAAGGAGAAGTCCACTTTCAGAACAACAATTTACAAAAAATGTACTCACCCCCTTATCATCCAAGATGTTCATATCTTTCTGTCTTCAGTCGTGAAGAAATTATGGGTTTTGAGGAAAGCATTACAGGATTTCTCTCCATATAATGGACTTCATTGGTGCCACGATTTTGAACTTCCAAAATGTAGTTTAAATGCAGCTTCAGAGGACTCTAAACAATCCCAGCCAAGGAAGAAGGGACTTATCTAGCGAAACAATAGCGAAACAGTCATTTTTGTTGAAAAATAAAAATTTGTTTACTTTTTAAGCACAAAAGCTCATGTAGCACAGGCTCTGGGATGCGCGTCCACGATGCTACGTACTATTGAATCACGTTGAAAGGTCATGCGGAACTACAGACCCAGTGTTTACAAAGCGAACACGCAAAGACTAAGAAAGTGCAAGTAAGTCAAACGCTGTTTACAAACAGAAAGGTACAACAATGTGAGATGATTCTGAAGTTGTAGGAGAAAATGAGATGGAGTTTTTCGCCATACTCTACCTTTTTGAGCCGAAGTACACAGACGATGAACTTAGACATGATTCATAGTGTCGTGGACATGCATCCCAGAGCCTGTGCTACATGAGCTTTTGTGCTTAAAAAGTAAACAAATTTTAATTAAAAAAAAAAAAGACAGATTGTTTCGCTAGATAAAACCCTTCTTTCTCAGCTGGGATCGTTTAGAGCCCTTTAAAGCTGCATTTAAACTACATTTTGGAAGTTCAAAATCGGGGCACCAATCCATTATATGGAGAAAGCATTTCAGGATTTTTCCTCAAAAACCATAATTTCTTCACCACTGAAGACAGAAAGACATGAACATCTTGGATGACAAAGGGGTGAGTAAATTATTTGTAAATTGTTTTGGAAGTGGAGTTCTCCTTTTAAGGCTTGTCAAGAATCGGCCACTGTTATGATTGGCTAACGTCATTGCGTAGGAAACAGTATCAACGCCCCCTCGCTACTGCATGTGAGTGTTTTGACAACAAAGCATTATGAAATCATTTACTCACAGTTTGTGATGCATCTGCAGTCAGATCTAGTACCACTTCATCTTTCAACAAATGTTTTTGTGAACTCTCCATGACACTGTGCCTCGTTTACAAAACAAAGTGCGCCGATCCGTCCTCAAACACAATCCAAGATGCCATTAAAAATAAACTATCCACTTGTTCTTTACACTGGTATTTTTCTAAAATCTGTACAAAGATGCGAACGAGCTGTTTAAACCAAACACGTCAAAGCGAACGTTCTTTCACTCCATATGTCCAACCGACAACAGACTCGAGCGTGGACTGTGTCAAAAAGTGAATGTGCATCTGTATACTGTATCCAGTGTAGACAAGATAGCTGCTGTAATTTCTATTTGCTTTTGATGCAACACAACAGCCATTAAGCGACCGAATGCCAGTGGGCGGGGCCTACAGTGAGAAGATGACTATTTGTCAATGTCTTGCTCTGGAGGTGGTGTTTATGCAAATGTGGCCGGGTGATGTCATCTCACACTTCCAAACGAGACATTTTTGGAGCTTGAATAAATAAATGGTTTGTTTATAATGAAGAGGATGTTTTAAGCTATGAAACCTGCAGGATGTTTTGATGGTACAAACACTTTGTATTTGCAAAGTTGATTTCTCATGTCATGACCCCTTTAATGCTATACTGTATAAAAAGTTCAAATGTATCTAAAGGCAGAATTAAACATTTATTTATACTGAATGTATAATTTTTAATATAGCCTGGACTCTGTTATGTAAGGCTAAAATGCTGAGTAATGCAGGACAATGGCTTGAGGTGTGAAAGATTGAGTTGCTGATGCTGGTATCATCTTACTGTCTGGAATCTGGATGAATGCAGAGGGGCTCCATTCACTCCAGAGGCCTTGGTCTAGTTTACAGCGCACCTGCACAGCGTAATTTGCTCCTGGCTGTGGACTGTAGATGCTAAACTCCAATTGTTTTCCAGCACTATATGACTAAAAAAACACACAAATCAAAACTGTCTCAGTCATAATTATATTACATGGTATCACAATTTTTAAATGCAGAAATTAGTCAACTCACAGACTCCCAATACAAAAATATTTTAATTTTTATAAAACATTGGTAATTAATTAATTAATTAATTAATTAATTAATTAATTAATTAAAACATTTAGAAGGAAATTTATATATTTTTAGATTAAATAAGGCCCTGATCTTAATTAGTTTTGATTTTTAAAAGAAAGGTTACAAAACATAACATTTTTATAAGAACTTTGATGACCTCAAAATAATCTGAATCTCACCTCCCAGTCCTCCTCGTCTCTGCTGTTCTCAATTTTTAAGCGAACTTCATATTTGATTGTTACCCAGCCTGAACGTGTGTCTGCGTCACGCGGAGGTCTCCACCGCACCAGAAAATAAGGACTGTTCGCGTTCTGCGTGAAAGTCACATTCACATTCTCTGGAGGATGAGGCTGCACTGTGTGAAAGAAGATGAAGCATCTTAAATGACATTCAAATGAACAGACATGATGTTACAGATTCAGTGTTCAAATGAACACTGACACCAATATATGTACTAAAAACAGATCTGGTCTACATGGATACTTGACTGTTCTTCATATGCTTCTTAAACACAACCATTCAAAGGTTCAGGGTCAGTACAACAGCAGCAAATCAGCATATTAGAATGATTTTGGAGGGATCATTTGACACTAAAGACTAAATTAATGACTGCTGAAAATTCAGTTTTGCCATCACAGGAATAAATTACATTTTAATATTTATTACAATAATAGTAATAATTACAACTGTTCTTTCAAAAGGGACATCAGATGCAAAATGCACTTTCACATGGTGTTTGCATGTGAATGTGTCTTAGCAGTGTGTAGACACAACCACCCTACAATGATAAAAATCCATTCACACCTTATTTTATTAATCCCCAAAAAACCTGAACAGCCTCAATTATCAAGCCGTTTTGATTTTTGATGGTGATGATGTCATACTGCTCAGGCCCCACCCACAACCGCTAACTGACTGCTCTCAGCCCAGTTGTGCGTTGTCCACCATTTTCTCCGCGTTTCTCATAAGCGTAATTGAATGTAAATGTGAACATAAGAGTGTTCATTTTCTTCCGACATGAGAGGACACAGAGGATTAGTTTTGTTTTTAAAGGCAACGCACTACAGAATACACATAAAACGGAAGAGAGGGGTGGAGTGAGCAATAGCTCATTAGCATTTAAAGAGACATGCACTGAAACTGGTCGCTGTGAACAGAGCTGTTTTTGACAAGGTAAAAAGGATGTTGTTTTGCACAACCATTAAAGGAGAAGTCCACTTGCAGAACAAAAATGTACAGATAATGTACTCACCTCCTTGTCATCCAAGATGTATGTCTTTCTTTTTTTCAGTCGTAAAGAAATTATGTTTTTTGAGGAAAATATTTCAGGATTTTTCTCCATATAATGGACTGATATGGTGCCCCGAGTTTGAACTTCCAAAATGCAGTTTAAATGCGGCTTCAAACGATCCCAAATGCGGTGGTAAACAATCCCAGCAGGGTCTTATCTAGCGAAACGATCGGTTGTTTTTATTAAAAAAATACAATTTAAATACTTTTTCATCTCAAATGCCTTGTCTTGCTCTGCCTGAACTCTGTGTATTCTGGTTCAAGACAGTTAGGGTATGTCGAAAAACTCCAATCGTATTTTCTCCCTCAGCTTCAAAAATCATTGTCAAAATCATCCTACATCGCTGCAGAAGTACCGACCCAGTCTCTGCAAAGTGAACATGCAAACAAGATCAAACACCCTTAACAAAAAAAGGTAAAACAAAGATATAGGATGATTTTGAAGTTGAGGGAGAACATGAGATGGGAGTTTGTCGACATACCCTAACTGTCACGAACCGGAAAAAAAAACAGAGTTCAGGCAGAGCAAGACAAGACAAGCATTTTGACAACTGTATTAGTTTTTATGAAAGTAACCGATTGTTTCGCTAGATAAGCCCCTTCTTCCTCTAATGGGATCATTTACAATCACATTTGGGATCATTTAAAGCAGCATTTAAACTACATTTTGGAAGTTCAAACTCGGGGCAACATAGAAGTCAATTATATGGAGAAAAATCCTGAAATGTTTTCCTCAAAAAGCACAATTTCTTTACGACTGAAGAAAGAAAGACATGAACATCTTGGATGACAAGGGGGTGATAACATTATCTGTAAATTGTTGTTCTGGAAGTGGACTTCTCCTTTAAGGAATTTTAACCAAAATGTGTTACAGGCATTTCATGAAGACCCTAAATAATCATACCAACTTGTAAAAAAATATGCATCCAGTGTCCCCTCTAAATTAAAATAATATCTCACAATATTACTCTTTTACTGTATTTATGGTCAAATAAATGTATCCTTGATTAACACAGCAGACATCTTTTAAAAACATAAAAAAAATCATAATGACCCCCGCCTTTCAACAGTATTGTATTTACGCTCTTAATGCATTAAAAAATTAGAGCATCCATATGCCAGCACATTCAATCATCTGTGGTGGGATATTCGATACATGGCTTGAGTTTTACAGTATGCCAGACACAAACCTGTTCATCCTCATTCTGTTCAGTTAGTCAGTCAGAGCTGCTTCTGTTTAGTGCCATTTAGTACTTTTCCATTCCACTCAGATGCTCTAAGTCATCACCGTTTAACTCACCGTTACAGATGGAAGAGCCCCGTGCGCATACATTTCTAGAAGTAACTGAACCTGTTTAAGGGAAATTGTAGCTCAACTATAACTGTATATCCATCTTGTGTTCTTGTATGATGATCTAACTGAAGCTAAAAAGTTTCACTGTAAGGATTGTGCTGATTGTGCTGCATGTGCCTTTATGTAGCTGTAGGAAGTCTTTATATACGCTATATTTAGCAGGCAGCTCACTGTAGCTGTTGTCAAAACAACCCTGAAACTGGCCTCTGTAGTAAAACATGATTAACCATTCATGCATGGTCAGTATACACTAGGGGCAAGTACATAAAAACAAAAGCTTTTCTGGATGTATTTGAATATTTTGTAAACACATGAAATGAACTCACCGATATCCATAACATCAATTTCTACAGATTCTGAATAGGCTTTTCCCAGTGCATTGGAGGCCACCACTGTAATGTTGTATATGATCCAAATCGACGTGTGTCGCTTATCAAAATAACAGGAATTGTTCCCCGCCTTATGATAGTCCGGACACTCAAAGACTTCCAAAGAGCTGAAAAAGATCATTGATAGGCTTAAAATGAATGATTTGTTAACTTTTTGACAACAAATTATCCAAAACCTGAAATATATTCATATAGAACATGTAAACATGATTAGTTACTATACTAGGTTTAGTGTGTTTATTAATAAGTGTGTGTGGTGTAAAAATGAGAAAAATATTTAAAAAAAAATAGAAAAAATAATAATACAAAATGAAAATCAGAACTACCATTCAAAAGTTTGATTTTTGAAGTAATGAATACTTAAAAAAAAGTGACTGTAAAGACATTTGTAATGATGCAAAAGATTTCTGTTTCGAACTAATGTTATTTTCATGTTTCCATTGCAAAATTGCAAAACTGTCTACATCACTGATAATAAATCTACAATCAGTATTTTTAAGATTTATTTTTTTGCCTTAATTATGATAGGACAGTGCAAAACAGACAGGAAGCAAAGCGGCAGTAAAAGAGGGGGACGGGATCGGGAAAGCTCCTCGAGCTGGGATTCGAACTCGAGACGCCCGTAGCGCAACGGCGCTATATGTCAACATTCAATATTGAAAAGTAATATGTAGCACCAAATATTGAAATGATTTCTGAATGATCATGTGACACTGAAGACTGGAGTAATGACGCTGAAAGTTTAGCTTTGTCATCACAGGAATAAATCACATTAAAAAAAAGTTAAATATCTAAAACACATGAAACTAGAAAAAATGGTCCCACTTTATATTAGGAGGCCTTAACTACTATGTACTTAAATTTCAATTAATTATTTGATAAAACGCACTTATTTATGCACAGACATGTTTTACATTGTACTTATATTTGTATTAAAATACCTGCATGTAATTACATCTGTAATTAATTTCTGTAATTACATTTATAAGTAAACTGTTGACCCATCCCTTACACCTTAAACCAACCCATACCACCAAACCTTTCCCATATCCCACCTCAATAGCAGCAAAGGTGTTTTGCAAAACAATATCAACACAATATATACAAAAGTACACTGTATACTTATTTTTTTGTTATGTAAGTACATAGTAGTTAAGGCCACATAATATAAAGTGGGACTGAAAAAGTAAATTGTACTATTATTACACAATATTAGTGTTTTTACTGTATTTTTGATCACAGCTTTGGTGCGCATAAGAAACGTCGCTCCATAATTGACCCCAAATGCTAGAATAACACTTCATGTTACTGATACAAAAAAAAAACAAAAAACTTACCTCTCTTTTCTGTAATACAGGTGGTAGCTGGTAGGCAATCCACCTGTTGATCCAGGCTTCCACCAGCAAGTAAAAGTTTCTTTCTCAGGCGACCGACAAGTTGTCAGTCTGGGCCTCCCCGCGGGGGAGAATGACCTGGATATTGTAATTGAAGAGTATTAACAGACTACTACTGAACGTTTCTGAAAACAGTCCATACTTTGTGTGTTGTGACATGTTTATGGGTATTTCATACTGAAAATTAAAATGTAATATTAAAAACTACATTATACTTCATTAAATGTAACATAGAATTAGAAAATCTGTATCCTGTTTGCTACCAAAACCTAATAGTTTACAACAACAAAAACTGGTGTACACAATGACAACTGTCTGAATTGTAAACCTGTGTCTCCCTCACTTACACATGCTGTGTGAGACCCAAGAGAGGAGCAACATCAGAGCCAGCGCCTGCTTTGCATCTCTCCACATTTTTCCTGAGAAACAAATGTCCACAAAGACAATAAGATGTCAAGCACGTTAAATACCACCTGTAGAGCTTGTTATTACTTTCAACATCAATCTAGACATGCACAACAACCACTTAGCATGTGTAAACACCTTCACTCATCACAACAGCTGAAAGGTCATCATGTGTACAAAATTGCATGCAATTTTGCATCGAGATAACTCAATGCCAGATAAGCCAAAATAAGAAAAAGATGATTCTTATCTGATTTCGTGAATATTTTCTTGTCATGATCAGTGAAGTAAATACACAGTGAATTAATTTTGGTACAAAGTTTCTGTCTCAACCATGTAAAATAATGATTAAATGTGTCATTTTGATTTGATTATGAAAGCAGGACAATCACAAACACTGAGTCGCACTAAAAAAACATTGAAATGTTTTTGAGCAAACAATTAAACAAACTTCTCAAACAAAAAGCACAAGCACATCACGCTCCCAGAAGAAACGTCTAACACAGAACTAAACAATGGTTATTTCTGACAGAACGGTAATATGCAAGGTTATGAACACAAGGCATCAACAAAAGAGTTGAGCATGCCAAACGCAGGTGCAGAGAGGTGACTTAATGGAAAGTTACTGCCTTGGAAATGGATGAGTTCCAATGAGAGATCCAGATTGAAAGGGCAATCAATGCGCTTGACGTTTTTGGATCATTTAAGAAACACTATGCTACAGTCTTCGAATTGCATCTGTATTCTAAATTTTACATTAACTTGTTTTAGTTTCCGTGAATCAGCCATCAGCTTTATTTGTAAACATGTAAGTTATTAAAATGTCAAGGACGAGATACAGTCCTTTACTTTCCCACTTATTAAAAAGGAAGGAAGCTGGTTAAAGTCCAGGTTTAAATGACCGAGAAACATTTGACATTAAATTTATATTTCGGTGCCAGACTAAGCAGCAGCAGCAATTTTGACCAAACAACTACGACATATTAATGTATATATACACCTTTTGTTCTTGGACAAAAATGATCAGGAATGGTCTTATAAATCTCTCATTATGCTATATTATCACTAAATCTTGGAATTTAACCTTTTTATCAACTTGTTTTCTTTCAGTTCATCACAGGTTTTGTATTTCTTTTCGGAACTGATTGGTCAATTTCATGCAGTTTATGCACCTTATTTGTGGATAATTTTGGCAGTGTTTACTCAAAAAACTTTATAAGATCAGATCAATGAAATCTATGATTAATCAGTTTCAAAATGAAATACAAAACCTGTGCTATATATATATGAAAATATGTATAATTTTCAAGATTGCAAGAGATGTTAGCTGCAGGTATCATCTGGGATTATACAAAATGTGTATATATAATTTTGTCGATCACCACAAAAGTGTTCTCAGGTTTTCTCTAAAAGTCTGTTCATCTGATACTCAAAATATTATAAGGCACAGCAAACTAGACTGTAATTACTGAGTCTACACAAACTCCTGTCTCCTTTGGTCATTCCTCCAGGGGCCAATTTTGCCACAGCATTCTCAATGATAACAACGTGATAGCCATAAACAAACACATATTGCTTCAGTATGCCGAGACCAGGCAGGTCAAAAAGTCAAATCATGATCCCAGGTTAACCCAGCTGAAGAAAAAAACGTAGGCTACCACTTATATAATAAGTTATGTCATACAGACTATGGATCTATACCTTTGCCTAACCTTCTCTAAACTGTCTTTATTTTAAAAACATACATATGCATAGAACATAAGATGCAACATTAAAGAATTACAATTTTTTGCTAATCTAATCGCCTACAGCTGTTTACCGCTATTTAATAACATACATATCATATACATTACATACATAATATATTATTCCTAGTTTAATTGCGGTATTATGGGCGACATAAAACCACTTCTTAAATGACCATTTATGCGTAGTTATATATATATAAATCGAGTTTTATAACAAGCAAGTTTTCACCGCATTATAAAACGTTATAATATTGAGTCGTAGATTCTTACGGAGACTCACCTGTATCCACCACCCAATCCGTGACCGAAATTACACACACAGCTTCACCTGTGATTTTCCAGTATTCCACATACGTGCTGCATTTTGGACTGAACAGTCCTTCCGAAGCGATGTCCCCCCCAAAATTCGCGCACTATGAGAGAAAGAAAAGCCAAATACAAAGTCACCCTGTGGACACCGCAGTCCTTCTGAGCCTCCAGTTGCACACAAACAGCCCTAAAGCTGCAGGGAGTCTTGAGGAGTGGCATACAGGCGATGACGTTACATTACACACATTACCTGCCAAAGGCACACGGTGTGTGTAAGAGTAACTGTAAACCAGATGAGTAAAGTTCGTCAATATAAAACTTTCATGTTCCTCTAATAAAGCCTTGTTTGGAAGGCTAGTTTAAAAACAGTGTAATGTCTGGAGAACGACAGGCAAAGGAGGGCCCGTTTCTGAACTTTAATTATTAAAACGTTTTAAAGTTAGGACTAAAGCAGTCAGAAGGGGAAAAAAGACAGATAAACAGACATGATAAGTCGACAGACAGATAAGTCGACAGACAGGAAATGGTTGCTAAAGTGGTCTGAGTGGTTGCTAGTGAGGTTCGGACTGGTTAGAGGAGAGTGGGGTAAGTTGAGCCAGTGGATAAGTTGACCCACTCCCTGTATCTTGACAACACTTTTACTGTCATGTGACCATGTATTTTGGAATCACACATCATTTCTGCTAGACTGTGAAAAGGAGAAATACATGGGAGGAGTGGAAGGCGCCGATTTACTTTAAAAACTGTTTTTGGCTTGTCAGTGTAAAATTTTAGCATGATGTAACGGTTGTTACATAAAAAAATATCCAGGTCTACGAATATTTATGATGCATATATGTGATTTAGCAACATATAAAACCATGCAAATTATTTAGCTAAATTTTAGCCTGAATTGATAAGCCAGCTAGTTTTTTCCAAAATGCCAGCTATGGGGCAAAGTACTTACCCCACCATAAGGCACTTAAGTTAAATCTCTATTAAGCTAAAGTCTATTAAGTTCAACCTCTAAGTATAAACTGGTATTTTCATGTAATATTACGCAACTGGTTTATTTTATCATATATATACTTATTATTTGTAGTTTATTTGATAGGGGCAATGTACAAGTGCACCAAATCCTTTTCTGAGAACCAGAAGATGCTTTTCATCACATTATAATCAAATATATCTTTCCACCTGTAGTGCCTAATGCCTGTTCGACACTGCAGAAAAACTACCATGCCAAGAATCTTTTGACTAATATTTGTATTAGTTTCAGTGACATTTATTTCTTCATTCTAATTCAGTTTTTATTTAATTTTACTCAACAAACTCTTTTTTGGGAAGGTTAAAACTTTGGTATTCAACATATTGTTTCAGAAATGCAAACAATTAAGGATTGAAAATTAAACTTCACTTGATTTGGTTTTATTTTAAGTTAGCTTTAAGAAAAGCAATATGACTGTTTATAAATTAAATTTTATTAAATTATTACATTAAATTATCTTAAAACTATCTTAAAAATTTCTGTGGGTTTAAATCAGCTTCAGTCAGATGGTCAGTTTTCACCCAGATGGTTCATCTTACCCACTGACTCGGGTCAACTTACCCCTAACCTGGGGTGAATTGAACCACAGCAACACTTTTATATAAAAAGCCATATTTTTAGAACCCTCTGTCACAGATACATTCAAATGATGTAAAATGATAGGAAACATCCTAAAATTACTCTAGATACTTTCATTGTACTTCTGCCTCATTTTTTCAGCTCATCTTACCCCACTCTCTCCTACTAGGCTTTATTATTGTTATTGTTATGTTCTGTCTTGTTGCTAGATTGTTCTGTCTGGTTGATAGCACTAGTGGTTTTCAACATGGGGGCCTCATCAACTCCCCAAGGGACCCCGAGACAACTTAAAATAATTTAAAATAAGACAAAACAAGCTTAAAGGACTTTTTTTTTTTAACTTAACCTCTCAACCCAGGTTAAAAAAAAAAAAAGCATGTGCACTTCCATAATGTACTTAAAGTGCTCTATTTTCAAGAACTAATTTTGTACTTAATATACAAAAAAATATTCTTTAGTACTTCTTAAGATAATCTAAGAACATCCAAGTATAGTCAAATGTGCTATTTTTGGACACCATTAATATGAACTAAAATGTGCTTTTAACATACTATCTCTGTATTTAAAATATATATATATATATATTTACTACACTTGAACCCACTAGTTTATGAAAGATGAAAGGTTCAAATGTACTAAATGGTAACTAAATTAACTTTTTTTCCAACTGTTTTTACTCCTTTAAAGAATCAGCATTCCCACTTTCTTGAAAAGCCTGGATATATGAGGAAGCTATTTTCTAAACCTAGAAAAGTCATGTAAATGAACAAAACTCCACATAGACATTTAAGAAGGATATATATATATATAGGGTGTCGATAACGGTTGCAAGGCGTTTGTGGTGACGATAACACGGTGACTTACAGTATTTTGTCTAGTCAAAGTACTAAATATATCACTGTTGATGATCTGGCCATTAATCAACTGAAATCATTTTCGTGTGAAGTTACGTAATAATAAAAAACATGGCTTTTCTTAACATTTTTTGCGCATTTATGTTTATGAATAGCGAGTCTCTGATTTGACTATAAGAACATACTTCCGTTTAAGAACTCGCTGAGCTGCTCAGGAGAGACGAGATGAACACCTTCCTCTTTGTTAGACATCAGGAAGTGATGCGTACTCACACACGTATGTTTGAAAGTTGGATTTCCCCACATCAGTCAGTGTAGCGAAGAATTCATGTGTCGTTTAATAATGGGATACATGTCAACATCTGATCCGTCTGCGGTATGTTTACACTATGTCTGATATTACCTTTATGTTCGGTGAATTCTGATCTGCCTTTAACTCTGCTTTTTTGTATGTTTCCATTTAGTAATTAAAAATTCTAAATATAAGACAAGTAAGATAAGTATCTGAATTCATTCGAAAATAATAAGTGGGACTGAATGGCATTGCCTACTTAGTTTTAAAACATTCATCACTTATATTCGGTTGTTGACAAAAACGGTAAAAAGTGAAACTAGCGAGTGTCTTAAAAAGTGGTTCACCAACTGATAATGCTTCCTTCGTTTACTTATCTTCTTGTCGTTCCAAACACGTTTGACTTTCTTTTTTCCGTGGAACATAAAAGTACATATTAGGAAGAATGACAGTTTCAGTCTTCCAGTGCAAATTTTCCTTACAGTGAGAGTAAATATTCAGGACTTGTGCTGTCCAGGTAAACCATACAGTCATTCAGGTTTGGAACAACGTGAAGGTGAGTAAATTATGACAGAAATTAGTTTTTGAGGGAACTTTCCATTAAAGGAGCTATTTTAACTTTTAACTTTAAACCTGACCTATAACCTAATATAGTCAGGTTTTTTCCTTTACTTTTTGAGGTGAACTGTCACACAGTTTTAGCACGTGTGTATGTGAACATTTTGAATATTAAGATTTTAGGCTAAATATTAGTTAGTCACCATTAGGGTTTTTTAGATTACTTCAATTTTTTTGACATTTCAGGACACTGATTGAAATGCCACATCAATGTTCCATTTTGCAGGTGCTTTGCTGAACATCTAAATCTGAGTTCAGCGGGTCAACCAGTCGCATTTGTGTATCAGCCTTTATCCTCATCATGTCGGATATGAGTGACAACACTTTGAACATAAATTTATTGAAAGAATCTGTTCTGAAGAGGCTCTGTGAGTCTCTTGACAAGGCCAACAATAAGGGTTGGCGAAAACTGGGGGAGATTGTGAAAAGTGACAAGCGATTCAAAGTGAGGTAATGACCTTTTCTCTCTTCACTTTTCCTTTTAGTGTAAAATATACCAATGAACTCACAGTTTTTTTTCTTAATCTCTCCTTTTACTCACATGCACAGTCTCGATGATATGGACATGTGTTCTCTGAAGGCTTTGGAGGTGGATGGAAGTCCTTCCCGCAGTCTGCTCAAACTCATTGGAGATCAAGGATGCATGGTGGGTGAACTGGCGGAGTATCTACAGATCATGGGTCATACGGATGCTCTGCAGTGCCTGAAACCTCCAGGTACAACAGCCTCAGTGTAAACATGCAATGCTGCATCACATTATGTAACACTGTTTGTTTTGTATGCTCTCTATTCAGATATCACGATTGTCAAAGCGAAATTCAAACATGACCTTCACACATGCTTGAAAAAGTAATATTTCTCTTAGGCCCATACAAAACCTACACATTTTTTTAATATACCAAAGAAAATCTGAAAAGCTTTAATATGCTAGAATGTGTTTAAATGAAAGCATTAATGTGTGGTTACACAAACAAAATTTCACCAAGCAGCTTTCTGCTGGACAAATGGCGTGCATTCAAATTCTGCTGAAACTTCTGGCATAGATTCAGTGCAGATATATTCGTAAGTGATTTATTTGCATTCATAGGCCAGTTTCGGTTGCTGTTTTCTGAATTGATCTCACAGGAATTCAAATCCTCGTCCAGCCACAGTCAGTGTCTGTCATTGCTGGACACAACCTTCGTCTCAGTTGTTATGCTGTTGGTGCTTCACATGTGCAGTTCCAGTGGTTTAAGAAAACGGAAGAGGTGAGTAGACATAGTATTGCAAGTAAGCTGTCATAATTAAATGTGAGTCATTCACATGTATCTTATATCTAATGCAACCCTTCAGGTACATAACAGCTCCTCCCCAGACCTGGTCTTCAGTCCAGTCCGGCTCAAAGATGCAGGTTTTTACATCTGTCGGGTGAACTGTGGGAATACATACGAGTTTAGTCAATGGGCCCAAGTAGACGTTCTCGATGTTCCACCAAGATATGGTAAGTCATTTCTGAGCAGCAGAGATAATTGGTTGAATTATCGTTATTGATGAGATATGTCATTGATGTCATGCTTTTTGTTCAGGATTAGTGTCTCTGGCTTCTGAGGGCAGGCCAAGGGTGCTGATCCAGCCTCAACCTCAGAGGCTGCTAGTGGGAGATCTACTCTATCTGGAGTGTGGAGCTATTGGAAGACCCCTACCGCAATATCAATGGTACAGAAATGGAGTGCCAATCAAAAAGGCCACTAAGAGGAAGTACACTGTAAGAGAACCATCTCCTCTGCATCTCCTCTGTATTGTTCACTCTGAAGTCTTGTTTAGATTATATTTTGTTACTGAGGCAGTTTGGATGCAGTAGATTATAAAATAGCCTACACTGAAAAAGAAAGAATTTAGAAATGCTTGCAATTTTGACAAGTAATTACAACGTAATGGGAAGTAACGCATGGAATAAAACATGAAAGTTTGCAGTAGATAGACTGAATTGGTATTTTCTTGCAAAATGTACTCTTTGTATTGTTTTCAGCATTCAAAAATCAACATTTTTACAATGTAGTGAGATTGACTGAATAATGTTTTGGTTTAAATTAGGTCAAGAATTTGTTGTCAGAGCATCAGGGAAGATATCGCTGCGAGATCTTCTGCAATAATGAACGAACATGGAGCAATGAAGTGGATATTGTTGTTATAGGTATGCATCATGCCTTTTATTTTATATTTATTCTTTGGTTAAATGTTTTCTGGTCAAATCAGTTTTGTGAACAGTAGTTACTTAAAGGGATAGTTCGCCCAAAAAGTTAAAAACCTGGTATCAGTTACTCACCCTCAAGTTACTGGTTCCCACTGACTTCCATATTTTTTTTTTCTGTACTGTAAAAGTCAGTGGGAAACAGCAACTGTTTGGTTACACAAATTCTTCAAAATATCTTCTTTTGTGTTCAGAAGAAAGAAACTGATACAGGTTTGAAAAAACTTGAGGGAGACTAAATGATAACAGAATTTTTATTTTTAGGTGCACTGTCGCTTTAAGACAGGAAAAAACTTCCAAAATAACACAGATTTTAAAATACTATGCTTTGTACACTTGCCGACTTTGTAAATGGTTAAAGAGAAAAACTGGTCATCACACACTACCACGCATTCACGTTGTTCGGAACTCAAAACTTTTGTTAACTAGTGTTGATTCCATTCAGACTGCATATCTGTACAAAAGTTGTTCAGTATATTCTAGTCTTAGGGGTCGACTGATTATCAGCGCCGATATTAGGCATTCTTATGGTTATCGGTACCGGTCATTTTCAAAATCGATTTGCCGATAAAATTATTTAATGCATTTAAAGAAAGTTTTCATCAGAGCCTTTGTTATTCTTAATTTTGACATTGATTTAAATTTTTATACCAGACATATATATCGGTTCAAAATATTTGTTATCGGCATACTTGATCTGTAATAATTGTATTGGCATTGGCCCTGAAAAATGCATATCGTCGACCCCTAGTCTTTAATGTTTACACTAAGCAAACTGTCTTTTGGCATTAAAATAGTACTGTCAGGTAGGACTGGGAAATAAGTCAATAACCATAATTATAGCACAATATGAATTTCCTCAAGAAATTATAACAATAGTTAGATAAATGTTCGATATAATGTTTATGCGGCAAATGCAGAACAAAACTGCGCTAGTCAAAGCATGCCACTCGGACCGTTTATCCGCTCAGATCAAAGTTCAAACTGCGACACGGCGCAAACTCACTAGAGCAGACGAATTTACTTGTTGATTAATCTCGGGCACTAAACAGCGCCATTGTGAAGCGCTTAAATTCAGTGAAGAGTACAATGACTCGATTTTTATGTATTTAGACTACTGTTTGTCATACAAATACCTAGGAACCATATTACATTTGTACCATGTTATTGAGGTGCTATATTTGTGGTTTTAACTGTTATTATCATGATCTATGGATGATACTATGGAAAAGCAATGGTTAATTTAAAAAAAAGAAACAAAAAAGACCTTCAAACAGTCAATGAAAATGAGGTTGCTATAATTTTTACAGATATTACTGATTTTGATAATGAAAATAAATATGCATCCTAGCTCAAGTTAATATGAAAAAGGTATTTCCAAGAGACAAAAATATATTATTATTAATATTCATATTTTCAGGTAAAACAAACATTTCTTGATTTGAAACAATATTACTCAATCAAACAAGCAAAACTAAGAAATTATTTTGTTAAGGAAAAATGAATGGAAAAGTGTGAAGAGTTAAAAAAAACATGGTGTTCTGACCATAAAGAATATTTTTAAGCCACATTTAATGTCTGGTTTTCACAACTTTCACACTGTTGCAAAAATCTGCCTTTAAAGTTGAAAGAAATAAAAAATTGACATTTATCAGGATAATTATTGATATCGACTGATATGAAAAACAATTATCGTGATAATTTTTGTGGCCATATCACCCAGCCCTACTGTCAGGATTTACTAAAGACGCACAGTGAAGAATTAACACAGTAACTTTTGCGCCTGGCCTTATTGAATATGCATTTGTAGGTGTTTCCATTTCAAAATTTATAGGAGGAGAGTATTCAAATGAATCACGCAACGCAATTTACTACCATTTGCGCTCGTCAAATTACTGGTATTAGCACCATTATTTAATGCCCCTCCCATTGGCACTTTTATGGAATTGCGCTTTAATGCTAAATTGCCGTTTAGTAAATATGGACCTATGTAAATCTAGCATACATAAATGCAGGACGATATAGTTCAGGTGTCTAGAAATGGTCTTTACAATGTCCAGTATTTCCTATCCAGCCCTAGTACAGAGACAAGAACCTCTATGTGGGACCTCTAAAAGCATAATACTGATTTGTACGGCAGTGTAATTCATTCTGTCTGATCCTTGATAGCATCTAATGTTATTGGTAAATTTACCAAAAAAGAAGTATGAGCTTGATTGTCTTTTAAAGTTAGATTTCTTTTTATTGCATTTACTCATTTTGTGGTCCAACCCTTTATTCTTCCTCAAGAAAATCCTAGCCACTCTCAAATGAAAGAGCCAAGAATATCTCATCAAATGTCAGGAGCAATGGAGTGCTCTGAAGGTATTATGTAAGATGTAGTGGCACCCTTCTAACATCTACGGACTTCTGGCATCAACCCCTTTGTGGATTCTGAATCTACTTTATGTACTAAATCACTATTTTGTCAATACAATTAATGCATGCTTGAAAAACTAACACACTTTCTAGGTTCAAAACAGGTTAAGCTGCATCACCAGCATATGAGATGTATTTGATTTCCACAGATAATGTGATTGCATTACTGCAAACATTCATCATTTTTTTTGTGTGATAATCATGCCACAGTTGAGCTTGTTTTGAACCTTTAAATATTTTTCACCTACTCTCTTGACTGCTCTTTACTGATTGAGGTGGTGGAAGACACTTTGATAGATCTGATGCCTTTTGTAAAGCAGCTCTGCATGATTGTTGCAAAAATAAGAGCATCCCCATTCCAGTTGTAATGGGTGCAGTTTGAGAACGTATGTTTCTGTTAAATGGTGATAAGGTTAATTGTGGCAGGATGGGGTTTGCTGTCATGCCTCAGATATAGGTTTTTGGTCTTGAAAAATGGTTTCCTCTTGTGATCTGTAAGCTTTCTTTTCTCTTCATTACTGTCATCATCATGTTCTTTTAAATACACATCTAAATACCTAATATATTTCTCTTTTACAGATGATTTTTTCACTATTGATAGGGGTAAGTTGTGTTCCCATCACATTTAGTCTTGAATATTTGTTTTATTGAGTCAGTGAATTATTATGACTTTTCCCCATCAGATTACAGTTTTGAGAAACCGTATGGTGAGTGGACTAAATATTCTATGAATTAATGTAACTTGAATACAAACAAAAAATCAAAGTGGCTGAAGTCTCTTTTTTCACAGCGACTGTTTTGCTTCCTTCAGCTACAGACAAAGTGGCTCTTCTGATTGGTAACCTCACATATCGAAACCACCCACAGCTGAAAGCACCCATGGTTGATGTGTATGACCTCACCAATCTGCTGCGGCAGCTGAACTTTAAAGTGGTATCTCTGTTGGATCTAACCGAGTCAGAGATGAGGAATGCCGTGGAGGAGTTCTTGTCTCTGCTTCATAAGGGAGTTTATGGTACTGTAGTCTCCTATAATCATTGTAATTGCCTTATAAGAGTAAACAGAGTAAACTTTTGGAAAGTACATAAATGTTTGAGCCATCTTGCAAAATGTAAAACTACAACTAACTACACATTTAAAAATAAAGGGGGGTTTTCATAGTGATGCCATAAAATAACTTTCTTTAGTTCTCCAAAGAACATTTCAGTGAACTAAAATGTGAACTAAATGAACATTTATTTTTTTAAATCGACATTTAGAATCCTTTTTCCTCTTTCC
This sequence comes from Labeo rohita, assembly GCF_022985175.1. Lineage (NCBI taxonomy): Eukaryota > Metazoa > Chordata > Actinopteri > Cypriniformes > Cyprinidae > Labeo > Labeo rohita. The sequence continues at coordinate 14,634,857 of NC_066873.1, forward strand.
CCTTTTGTGTGATGGAAAGGTTCCATGGAGGTTCTTCATTGAAACCACAAATTCCAATAAAGAATCTTTATTTTTAAGAGTGTACTTGGTTGAATACTGACTTTAGTTGTGATTAGAAAAGCATTAGTTATTTCCTCACCATTTACTCATCCCGAACCATTTAACTCTGTCTACTATGGAGCATAAAAGGAGATCATACAGGGACTCTGGCTCCCTGTCTGCCCCTGAAAAGATCAAAAAGCATCGTTAAGTACAAATAACACATAAAAATACATAAAAAGAAAAAAGAGGACAGTGACAGACAAGACAGAGCTGGTTACTTTTGGTATGAAAAAAAGTCTCACCTTTCAAATGTTGTCATTTTTTAAGAAATTCAAACAATAAGTACCGTTTTGTGACTCTGTAAGATCGCCTGTCAATCGAACTCCCTGGGAAGGTTTTAGATTTTTATGCTGCCTTCACGTCATGTCGTAATTACCGTGATTCCGAGATGACAAGACGTGACATTTTACTCATGGCTTTCCATGTTGTCAGACTCTGAGGTAGTGCCTAAGTAGCGCCAAAACAAACCTGACAGCGGTCATGTGGTACATCTGCAACTGGTTTAAGTCGTAATTCTAAAAACATTCTGAGTTTACAAGTTGTAATTACGAGTTCAGGAACACATGAGGGCTTTGGCGTTGATAGTGTTGCCATAGAAACACATAATTCAGATGTCAGATGTCACAGGATCTCAAAATCCTGACTTTTTCCTTAGGATTGCATTATACAAACTCGCAATTGTGACTTTTTTCTCAGAAATTTGATATAAACGTGCAATTCGAACTTTTTTTTTTCTCAGAACTGGTTGATATAAATTCGCAGTTGCAAATTATAAAGTCAATTGCAAGGTATGAACTCACAATTCTGACTTTTTTTCTCAGAATTGCGTCATATAAGCTCACAATTGCAAGAAATAAAGTCAGAATTGCAAGATAAAAACTTTTTTCTCACAAATGTGACTTAATATCTTGCAATTCTGACTTTTTTCACTCATTTCTGACTTTTTTCTTAGAATTGTCAGATATGAACTCGCAATTGCAAGTTATATAGTCCAGTTTTGATGAGGGAAAAAAAGACTGATACGAGTTTGTATCTCACAGTTTTGACTTAACTCGCAATTGCATGTTAGAAAGTCAGAATTGCGAGATAGAATTCGCAGTTCTGAGAAAAAGTCGCAATTGTGAGATATAAACTTGCAATTCAGAGAAAAAAGTCAGAATTATATCTTGCAATTCTGACTTTATAACTTGCAATTGTGAGGTTATATCATGCAGTTCTGACTTCATTTCTTCATATATCATGCAATTCTAACAAAATCTCACAATTCTGACTTTATAACATGCAGTTGCAAGATTATATCTCACAATTCTGAGAACAAAAGTCAGAATTGTGAGATAAAAATTCGCAATTACCTTTTTTTTTAATCAGTGGTGGCAACGGGCTTCCATATCCAACACTGTGTATGCTACATTGTTCAGTTTTTTGCATTGGTCTAAGCAAAAATGGCAGACGAGCAGCATGAAAATGCTTAATATCTCTTTAAATACTTAAAATTTATTTTCAATGATTTGTTTATACATATACATTTTTGACGGGACTAAAACATGTCTAAAACATGCAATGTTTTGTTAAATTTAAGCGTTCACGTTTTTTTAGGTAGTTAAACTTGTTTTTAACAGAATAACATTTGAAGTTTATCTTTTCAGCCTGTTTTTGTAATTCAGTACAATACTGTATACTGTGATAAATATTTCAGCACTCACATAAATTTGATACGATCACATGCCCATTATGTACACATGCTCAAATTGAGTTCTTCTGCCAGGGGAAAGCTTTTTAAGCAAATAGCAACTTAATTTTTGATTAATGCAGAGGTTGAAAGTGTGATTCATCATCCACTTTCATTGTATGGAGAATAACAATCTTAAAAAAACTGTTAATATATTATTTGAAGTTCACTATAAGAAAGTCACACAGGTTTGGAATGCCATGAGAGTGAGTAAATGACACAATTTTCACAATTTAAAATGACTGTGGATTTCTGCTCCCTATAGGATTGTTGTATTATGCTGGACATGGTTATGAGAACTTTGGGAACAGCTTCATGGTGCCTGTTGATGCCCCAAACCCATACCGCTCAGGCAACTGTCTGTGTGTTCAGAGCATTCTGAAACTGATGCAGGAGAAGGAGACTGGACTCAACGTCTTCCTCCTGGACATGTGCAGGAAAAGGTGTGGACTTTGTGGTTTTAAAATGCAGGATAATACACCATATTCACATTGGTTATTCATACATTCTAACACTAATATATTGTTTCAGAAATGTACATGACGATGCCATGCCAAACGTTATGCTCAAAGTTACAGCCAATATTGTGTTTGGATATGCCACGTGAGTTATTGTCTTTCTTTTCATCCAGTAATAACATGCTGAAGTACACTTTGTTCTCTGTTATGACATGTTATGTTGTGATATTTTACTTTCGTGAAGTTGCCAAGATGCTGAGGCTTTTGAACTGAGTTCAAGTGGATTCACCAATGGAGTCTTTATTAAATTCCTGAAGGAGCGCCTCCTAGAGGATGAGAAGATCACTGTTCTGCTAGACAGAGTGGCTGAAGGTGAGTAAACCTTGAGCATGTTAAAGTTAAATGAAGCATTACAGCATTTATTAGTTAAATGCAGGTCCATTAAGTTTAAACAAATGATTAACTGATTTGAAAAGTGTACTACTGCTTTCAGTACTTAGTTTGTTTACATTTATTATGACTACTACTACTACTAACGATAATGATCATTTCAGAGATTATTTTTAAATATTAAAATGAGTCAAGTATTTACATGTACATCTTCCTGTTCTTGGTTACAAGTCTTAACAAATAAACTGCTGTTCTGATTGTTTGTAGATATGGGTCAGTTTGACCCCACAAAGGGTAAACAGGCTCTAGAGATCCGCAGCAGTCTGTCAGAGAGACGGTCCCTCACCGATCCCATCCGCCCCGTGGACTACTCAGATGCAGCCGAAGCACACAACCTGCTCTGGTCTAAAGCACATGGTATTGTCAGCTACATCAATACATTGTGTAACTCATATAAACAACTATTAGGGCTGTCAGTTTAATGCATTAATTTGTTATAATAAACTTAATTTGTTATGAAAAAATAACGCAATTGAAATATTTTAACAATGCACTGGCCCCGCCCCCAAACCTGTACATAATGTTATATTTCATACAGTTGACTGTTGACAAATATGATGCAGGGCAACAACTCCTTAAATGCAGTTATGCCCTAAAATTCAAGATATTGGTGTGCAAAATGCGCCTGTATGTGTTTTGTCTCATATTTATATATATCACACGGGCAGCAAGAGCAATATGACACGAGTGCTGATTTTGTCCCGATCTATCACAAACTAAAATGTGATTTTATACAACAGTTCAGTAAATAAGAAGTTGATATTGTGTTATATTTTAAACACAATAGTATGTGTTTTTGCTCAATTTTGCAGAGAACATATTACCTTTGAAGCCATAGCAAAAATCTCTGAACAACACAGCAGTGTTTAGTTTCTGCATGAATCCATGTTTTGAACGAATCATGTGAACCAGTGATTCAAAGGCCCATTAATAAAGAGAGTCATTTACTTCAATTATGAATGAATCAGCCCTTTGAAATTAAATAAATGACTCATATAGACATTTACCGCCACCTGCTGGCAGATTTAGTGTCTTATTTAAAATATCATTTCATAAAATAAATAAATAAAATAATAATATTATTTATAATAATAATAAATAAGCCTAAATATTAATGTGTAAACAATTTTATGCTGAATCAAATAAAATATTTCTTTCTAAAGCTACAATTTGTAATATCTACTTGATACTTTCTTGTTTAATGCAAAAATAGCTTCAAATAATCTTTTGTGGGTATTTTCACAGTCAAATTTATATGACATCATGTAATAATTAGATTAAAAATCGACAGCTCTAATAACTATATAAAAGGGGTTTACATTTTTGTCAAAATAAAATGTATACAGTGGTAACTTTAATTCAGTTTAAAATAAATACTGCAATTGCAAAAAAGGCATATAAGTTAAAGAGAACCCTGGGTATTAAGACTTGTATGACTTACTATAATGTAAATGATGTCTGAAATATGTAGTTGAAAACCTGTGAAAGATTTATGTTATTTAAAAAAAAATCCACATCATTCTATACATATTTTGGACTATGGGGACACCATTATTTCAAGTACATCCAATGGTTGCACTGGCGCTAGCTGTTGCTATTCTTACTGCAACTTAAAAATTGAAACATAAAATACTAATACGATGCGACATTGTGCAGGTTTTGGTTGTAATTATCAGAGAAGAGAATTTACAAGAGAAGTGATGTAAGTCTTCACTGCTTTCCTAGTAATAAGAAGAGGAGAAAAGAATGGGAAGATGCCTGTGGATGAATAAAACTTTATAAAGACCTGCGTCTTTGTTCTCTCTACTTCAGCACTGGTGCCTTTGAGGCTTTTAGTAGACCACAGCTACTGAAAGAGTTTACAAACGGCAGAGACAAGAAACACTAGATGCCATCCTGGCAGGATGTAAACATGCCAACACTTCTCATGACGCCGCAGCCACTGAAGGAGCGTGGATTTCACTCGATATTCTGGGTTACAAGCGGTTACACTCCTTGTTGAGGGAGATGGATGGTGCAAAATTTGGTCTAAGCCTACACCTGTATGTCCATCGCCACCTGTAAGCTCTTTCAGTAGTCGTGGTCTACTAAAAGCCTCAAAGGCATCAGGACTAATGCGAAGAAAACAAAGACACAGGTCTACAGGAAATTTTATTCATCCACAGGCATCTTCCCATTAATTTCTCCTCTTCTTATCGCCAGGAAAGCAGTGAAGACTTAACATTGCTCCTCTAGTTGCCCTTTGACTGAAAATTACGACTAAAAATGTGGGATCGTATCAGTATTTTATTTTCTGGGTTGTGTTGCAGTAATAATAGCAACAGGTAGCGCCAGTAGCTCACCATGTTAAACCATTTCACATCATCAAAATAATGGCGAACCCTGTAGTCCAAAATACGTATAAAACGTTGTGGATTTTTTACGTAACGTAAATCTTTCATGGGTTTTCTACTACATATTTTAGTAAAAAACATTTACGTTATATTAAGCCATACAAGTCTTAATCCTACCATTTGATGACTTCTATCATCTCAATCAGTTCTCGATGAGTGAAATACTGTAGTACTGGAAATCAGTCTCTTTCTCAGCATTGGTAAAAATGTTTGCATTTGTGTTTCAACCCAGAACTGCCCGAGAGTAAAATTCTGGACTTCGAGTGTGGAGTTCAGATAAAAATGGACTTTGCTGCTGAGTTTTCCAATGTACTGGTCATCTACACCAGTATTGTGAAAAAGCCAGAGGAGATGCTGTCGTGTCAGGCACACATAACTAACCTCCCTTTGGTTAGTACTCTTTGTTTTTATTTTGGGGGAAGAACTGCAGTTGTTCATAATTGCTACCATTAAAAGATATGGGGTCAAATTAAAAAAATATATATCTATAATCCATTTATTCTGCAAGGACACATTAAATTAAAAGTGATAATACAGAAATTTCAGTTTAAAAATTCCATTTGAACACTCTATTCATCAAAGAATATACCATGTTTTCCACAAAAATATAAAGAAGCACAACTGTTTTCAACATTGTTTATAATGAGAAATGTTTCCTGAACAGCAAATCAGCATATTATAGTGATTTCTGAAGGATCATGTGACCCTGAAGACTGGAGTAATTGCTGCTGAAAACTCAGCTTTGCCATCACAGAAAAATGTATTAAAACAAAAAGAAAAACAGAAAGTAAATTGTAATTGTATAATATATCAAATATATCAAAGCTTAATTTTTGATTAGTAATATGCATTGCTAGAAATTTTATTAAATATTGTCCTATCCTAACAAACCATACATCAGTGGAAAGCTTATTTATTCAGCTTTCAGATAATGTATAAATCTCAATTTCAAAAAATCGACCATTATGACTGGTTTTGTGGTCCAGGGTCACATATATAAAACATGTTCCTTAACACGGATTTGCAATAAATAATGTTTTTCCCTGTTACCTGACTTTGAAGGACCTGGATGTGGACCCTAAGCTGATGAATAAGGAAACTCTGGAGGAAACAGGAAGCTTTTACTTTCAGGCAGTCTTCCTCAGCACTGCCTCTACACCAGACTCAGCTCACTGCAGAAACTCAAGGTACAGCTTCATATTCATCAACAAGAATCTAAAAATGCTAATTTACAATATTTCTTTAGCTAGATCTGATTTACAGTGCATATAATATTTAATTCAAATCTACACCTGTTGTTTGTCTCATGCCTTTCTTCCTGATTTACAGGAGGAACTAGCTTTCACTGTCTGCCTACAAGTCCAGTTTAACTCGCTCGATGAGCTGGTCCAGTGGAACATGGATGTTAACATCGGCAAGCCCCTCACCGCCAAATTAGACCTCAACCGTCCCACCAGGAAGAACAGCTGTCAGCTGACGTGTCACATGCCGCACAGCCCCTCGACCAGCCCCAGCCACAGCCCCGCATCTGACCGCCGCTTCCACAGCCATGGCCCCTGCTTCCCCCAGCAGTACGGCAACCCCTACCTCAATGTCTGTGAGCCTCTCCACGGAGCTGTAGGGGGCTATGGAGACTTTCGATTGTGCGGTGACCATGCATATCAATACGAGAACATACCATGCTCACCCTTCCTGAACCCACCGAGCATTCCCATTGAGACCACAGATGACATTGACGACATGCAGAATGAGTTCATGAATAGTTTGCAACTCTATAACCATCCCTGAGTGAGTACAGTGTTAAACAGATGGTCAAAATGATACTGCATCCAAAAATGGAAATTCTCTCATCATTTACTCTGAATATAACAGTAATCCATGTGACCACAGTTACATGCAGGAAACTCATTAGATCGTGACTTCTCGCACAAGCTTCAGAGTGCTTTTTTTTAATCACCAAAAACCCTAAACAGTCTCAATTATCAAGCTGTTTTGATTTTCTGAGCAGCATAATGTCATACTGCTCAGGCGCCACCAAATAAAAAAAAAATGGAAAAAGGGCGTGGAGTGAGCAGTAGCTCATTATCATTTAAAGAGACATGCACCGAAACAGGTCACTGTGAACAGAGCTGTTTTTGACAAGGTAAAAAGGTGTTGTTTAACATGACCATTGAGGAATTTTAACCAAAGTATGTTGCAGACATTTCATGAAGACCCTAAAGAATCATTCAAACTTGTGGAAACTGGGCATCCGATGTCCCATTTTAAAAAATGTATAAAAATTTGTATTTTTCTCTCACACACATATTGTTTCACTTCAAAGAACATTAATTCATTAACTGGGGTCACATGGATTACTGTCATGTTTGCTTTTTTAAGTGTTGACTTTGTCAAAAGCTGTCAAAAAAAAAGTCATATACATGTTGGACGGCATTAGAATGAATAAATGATGAGAAAATGTTCATTTTAGGTGGAGTACCCCTTTAAGGACTGGGATTAGTAGAAGTTAAATTAGTTTAAGGTCAAGAGTGTCATTTTTCAATGTTTAAATACAGTCTACAGATTAATGTCCAGTCTATAAATTAGGGGTGGGAATCTTTCAGTACCTCACGATTAGATTCAAATCGATTCTTGGGGTCACGATTCGATTAAAAATAGATTCACGATTTTTCGATTTTCATTCACAATTAACAATTTTTTGTGCATACTGGTCATCAAATGCACCAGCATTTTAATACAAAAAGTACACCATTCTATAGTATGGGTAGTTCAGACTTGAAATCAGTTTCCTATTAACTATTAATTTCTTAATTAATCAAACATTTTACACTTCCCATTAGGGATGTGTCTGAATCCAATCATACCCTGTTCAGAAAGGACCTGACTTGTACTAAAAAACCCCTAAATATTAGATGGGTGGAAAAAAGATGTTTCAATGCTTTCTCTCGCAATTATATTGTCGGGTAATTATACTATATATAAATTGCGGCCATCAGGGAGCCGTTATTAATATACGGAGCATTAAATGTGTATTTGCGTTTTACTTTCACTTCTCGAGATTCACGATCACATGGAACGGCAGTAGTCCTACTTACCACATATTTTACAAGATTAGATGTTTGTCAGTGGTGCTCAGGATTAGCAAATCATTCGCCATCGTCCTATCAGTCATCTCTCCTTACTCGTATGTCGTAAATGAAATATAAATCATGGGCTGTGTTCGAAATGCCATATTATCATACTACTCTTACTATTTCTGCAGTACCCAGTATGTACAGGGGTTGGACAATGAAACTGAAACACTGGACAATATAGTGTTGGAGGTTTCATGGCTATATTTATGCAGCCTGGTGGCCAGTCTTTACTGATCGCACATTCCACCAATAAGAGCAGAGTGTGAAGGTTGACTATGTGCACCCAATAGCTCAAACATTGTACCCTGAAGGTGGTGCCGTGTATTAGGATGATAATGCACCAATACACACAGCAAGACTGGTGACAAGAGTGATTTGATGAACATGAAAGTAAAGTTAAACATCTCCCATGGCCTGCACAGTCACCAGATCGGAATATTATTGAGCCACTTTGAGGTGTTTTGGAGGAGTGAGTCAGGAAATGTTTTCATACACCAACATCACATAGTGACCTGGCCACTGTTCTGCGAAAGGAATGGCTCAAAATCCTTCTGGCTACTGTGCAGGACTTGTATTTGTCATTCCCAAGATGAAATAATGCTGTATTGGCTGCAAAAGGAGGCCAAACACCATACTAATTGTGGTCTAAACCCAGGTGTTTCAGTTTCACTGTCCAACCCCTGTATACTGTGCATAGTATGCAAATTTTCTGTATGCATGGAATACCCGGATGACCTACTATATTTGCCAGAATCTGCTAAATATAACTCAAGTACACTGAAATCAGTATAGAAGCTGTGTTCGGAATGGCATACTACCATACTACAACTACTATATTACAGTGTGCTGTGTGTATACTGTGAATAGTAAGTGAATTTTCTGTATGCATGGAATGCCCAGATTACATCTGCTGAAATTTGATGTATGCATCTGAAAACACTGCATGGGATACTGTTTCCCAGAATGCAATGCGTTCCATGTGACGTTTAATCTTCAAATGCATTTGTAAACTGGAGACGGGGAATAGTAATTATAAATGTAACACATGTACATATATACATATTCATATAAACTATAAACTGTCACTGTGTATCTAAAAACAATATCATTAGTAGGACATAAATAGTACTTTAATCTCTACGGCACGTTTCCGATCGAGTAAAATGATGTCAACTTTCACTCATTAGTGCTTTATACAGTACTGATTGTTTCAAAGATACTAAATAAGAATAATATTGCAGTAATATAATATATAAATAAAAATAATATTTCAATTATGCAAACAGAATTGAATTCTGCTGTAAAGCAGCTCTAAAAAGAAACAGAGTATATTTATTCTAAAGACAAATAGACCAATTTGTTGGCAGAGGCTGTTTACAATAACTCCGCCCACCAATGCCTTGCTGCGATAAACAGCACTGCAAAAGACACGTGATTTTCTGCAGTATTAATGGCACAGTGGGTAAAAGACCTGAGACGAGCGCTTTTGACGCGATTGACCCGTGCCTTCATCTAATAAAATATATATAATAATTTACGCTCAATATCGCATATTTTTTACTAGTATGAAGCCTTATTAACAAGCTTTTGTAAAAAGTACTGTTAGCACATTTTTGCAAGGTGACAACCTCGACAGCTGTGCTGAATTAATGGCCACGTTCACACGGTCAGCTTTTGGGATTGACAACTGCATTACTTACAGGTGTGAGTCTCAAAATGTCCCGTTCACACAGCAGCTTACAGTCACTTTTCGAATAGTGTGTCTGTATGAACGTGCAACAGGAGTTAAGCCCGTATTCCTTACGAGTAACCATAGCAACAAAGACCAAAGCAATATCAAAGATGGCGACGTCCGTAAAACTGAAAGTTTTATCACTTTCTGACACGACAAGAGTCCAATCGAGCCGCGAGTTCATCATAAACCGACAGCAGGTTTTAAATTTGAGTGGAGGGCAGAGCATTTGAGGTACGCGCAGAACACAAAACTGACGGGAGGGAGCAGCTCTGGTGGAGACTGGATGTAAAACTTTCAGATGACACACACTGTAAGTTACCAAAACCACACATGAAAGCACGCAGCACATGGCAGAGCGGCTCTCCCACACTGAATAACGTGACAGACAACTAGTTGTCCTGTCCTGTTCCGTTCACACTGCGCGTGTGTTCCAAGAATGCGGTTGTGAGTCCTGAAAATGTACAGGTGTGAGTTCGGTTACCCGTAAATTTATTCAGGACTCACAACCGCATTCGTGGAACACACGCGGTGTGTGAACGTAACCATATAAAAGTAAAACTTTACTTCAGGTGATATCCATTGACTCGCCTTCGTGGTTTAAAATCAGAAATATTTCCAATATAGCGACGTAACTGCAAACCCCCATGCGTATGTATCTTAAATGCGGTGAGACATGAAAGAGGAATCAACTGGGTATGCTGCGCTGTCTGAAACACGTCTCTTAGTTTGTGTACGCTTTGGGTGTGTGCAAAAACAGAGCGTAAGTAACGAATTGAGTTCTGTTTCTGCGATCCGTTTAAGCCCTAATAGATTATATGACAGATCAGAGCAATCTTTTATTTACTAATTTAACATGAAATCATCAAATTGTTACTCCATATCAATGGCATACAACGAAAGAACAGAATAATTAGAACAATCATTTACGCACAATAAATAACAGAGCATTATATCTATACAAATTTTCCCCAGAACGTTCTCACGACGGTAGAAATTCTTCCACGGCCCGGTAGTGGGTCGCGACCCGGTGGTTGGGGACCTCTGCTCTAATGTAACAGCCACCGCCACACTGTAAAAAACAATCTGTTGAGTCAACTTAAAATAATTTGTAACCTGGCTGCCTTAAAATTTTAAGTTCAGTCAACTGAAAAAAAGTTTATTCAACTTGGAATGTTAAATTATACTAAGTGACAACTTAGATATTTGAGTTGAATCAACTTAAAATTTTAAGGCAGCTGGGTTACTTACCCAATTTAGCAAACACAAATATCTAAGTTGTGACTTAGTGCAACTTAACATTTCAAGTTGACTAAACGTATATTAGTTTACTGAACTTAAAATTTTAAGTCAGCCGAGTAACAAATTATTTTAAGATGACTCAACAAATTGTGTTTTTTATTTTTTACAGTGTATAGAATTGTATAGAATAATGAGTAGTGAATTGTTTCATATATGTGACCCTGGACCACAAAACCAGTCATAAGTAGCAATAGCCAACAATACAAAATTATTTGTCAAAATTATTGATTTTTCTTTTATGCCAAAAATCATCTTTAATATATTAAGTAAAGATCATGTTACATGAAGATATTTTGTAAATTTCCTATTGTAAATATATCAAAATTAATTTTTTGGTTAGTAATATGCATTGCTAAGAACTTCATTTGGACAACTTTAATTTGATTGACTGGTTTTGTGGACCTGGGTCACATTATGATTATTGCTTAAATTTTAATTAATTAATTTTACTTTTTCTTTATGTGGCAAGGTTAATTCAGCCTGTCCAGTTGAATAACCAAGTAAATTTCACAATATTAAAAAATAAATAAATAAAAATACTAAATATGCATATTTAAATGTTCCCATTTATAGCAAGTTCAGCAAGTTGCTAACCGTGTCCCTTTAGTGGCTCCGTAGTAGATTTTCTGTGCCTTTCCGTATACAGATTCACTATTTGGGCACATCCCTTCTTCCCATAATAACAAAAGATCAATATTAATATTAAATATAAATATAATATTTGATCCAAACTCTTGCCCTCAGTGAAAATGGGGCAGGATGTAATTGTTTCTCCTCCTCCATTGCCGTTGTTTTGTTCCGACAACATCATGCTATTATTATTATTATTATTATAAAATAGTTTATTAACATTTGTGAATCAATGCGAATCGCTAGAAAACTGAATCACGCTTCTTTTATGAATCGTTTTTTTTTCACCCACCCCTACTATAAATCAGCTAGTAATTCTTTCATGAATTGATCACATGGTAGCGGTGCAAAAATGAATCTTGCCAAGTAATTATGCGCAGTTTCTAACAGGTTTTAGTTTTTAGTCTCAACTAACGGCACTTTCAAAATATTTTAGCGTAAAGAAAATACTGTTACACTGTGTCTGTGAGTCATTTTAAATTATCGTTCATGTTAAAAATCCTGTCACCACATTCTCATCTCTTTTTCATATGAAATTTAAACAGATATTTAGAAAAATAACCTTTATTTTTAAATAAAAAGTGCATGCATTAAATGTCATGATTATCTTTTAGCATGATATTGGTCATAACTCTGATTTTGTAATTTAAGATTACTCAATGAGAAGGTCAATCACAAAAACAAGGAACAAAATAAAAACAAATAATTGATTAACAAGAAAAACAAGAAACCAAATGAAGGAACTGTTGAAGTGTAATCAGTATTTCTCAAGAAATGGAAACTATTAATGGTTTCACTGCTTAAGCAAATGTGTTATCAAGGTTAGACAACTAGATAGCTTTAACTTCCTCTACACGTTACATGACCGTGCACTTCTCCTCAGCCTTGGATTTCATCTCTACAAATGTGGCTTGAGCCTTTTCTTTGAGCTGCTCCATATCCATGTTCTGAAGGTTCTGCATTTGACCCATGATGGACTCCTTTTCCTCCTCCTGGGGCTCTTCTCCGTCCACCATCTTGATCAGTTCTTCTGGCACATCAATGTCGTCTCCGGCCTGCTGAATCATGATTTCATCCTGTTCACTCTGGGAAAAACAAACAGCACGTCAGTCGAAGCTTATAGTTAAATCTTATAGCACTTCTTTGCTCATATATGTCAGCATTATATACTCCGAACTCATAGTTTGCAGACATGCCTCAAGCATGAATTTTATAGATAAAACCGAGCATGAGGTGATATTATGCATTTTAACTCTTTTAATAAATGGTCACATTGTCTCTCTCAAGATACTGATTTAATACTTATTTATTTTTAAATAGAAGTTTTATTTTATAATACTGTTTCTTTTTAAAATTATTAAAATGTTAATTAGAACAATGCAAAAAATGTATTTTTATTTTGTAGGGATACTGGCCGTACCTGAGACTCTTCTTTATTTAGTTTAGCAAGCTAGTTTTCTTTGAAATAAAGGAAAAGTAAATGTATTGATTATTACAATGGCTGCATTTTTTATGATTTTAGTTAATTATATTAATTATTAATTACATGTATTTTATGTATGTATTATTAATAGTTTCTTTACAAATTCAAAGAGAATTTGATATAATCAGAGAATAGAATAATTACTCATTTGCAATTTTGTGAAGGCCTTGTAGTGTGGAATAAAACAATGAAAGGATACAATTTGTGCCAGTCTATTTGTTTGTTTGTTTGTTTATTTGTACAGTTGCCTCTGTAACAACAACAACAATAATAATAATAATAATTATTATTATTATACCCTTTGTGCCACATTATCTGTTTTTGTATTTAATGTTTGCAAATGCATACAGTTTCCTTTGTATTATTATTATACTATTTATAATATATATATATATATATATATATATATATATATATATATATATTGTACTGTATTATTACTATTTATGTATTTTTTAATTTAATGTTTATTAATATGTACAGTTGCCTCTGTAGTATTATTATTATTATTATTATTATTATTATTATTATTTTATATATTATTATTATACCATTCATGCAAGACTATTTATTTATTTATTTAATGTTTATTAATACATACACTTGCCTCTGTAATAATAATTATTATTATTATTATCATTATTAATAATAGTATTGTTTTACTATTTGTGCCAGACTATATTTATTTATTAGTACAGTTGCATCTGTTATTATTATTATACCATTATTTACCATTACCTTTATTTATTTGTTTAGTAAAGGTAATTATACTACAGAGACAACTGTACTTATTCATAAACATTAAATAAATAAATAAAGGTAATGTAAATAATGGTATACTAATAACAATAATAACAACTGTAATAATAAATAAAAAAATAGTCTGGCACAAATTGTATAATAATAATAATAATAATAATAATAATTATTATTATTATTATACCATTCATGCCAGACTATTTTTATTTATTGTTTACTAATATGTACAGTTGCCTCTGTAGTAGTAGTCATAATAATAATAATAATAATAATAATTCTTCTTCTTCTTCTTCTTCTTCTTATTTTATATATTATTATTATTATTATTATTACACTATTCATGCCAGAATATTTATTTATTTAATGTTTATTAATACATACAGCTGCCTTGGCAATAATAATAATAATAATAATAATAATAATAATAATAATATTATACCATTTGTGCCAGACTGTTTATTTATTTATTAGTACAGTTGCCTCTGTTATTATTGTTATTATTATTATTATGCCATTATTTACCATTACCTTTATTTATTTGTTTAGTAAAGGTAATTATACTACAGAGAAAACTGTACTTATTAATAAACATTAAATAAATAAATAAACAAAGGTAATGTAAATAATGGTATAATAATAACAATAATAACAACTGTACTAATAAATAAATAAACAGTCTGGCACAAATGGTATAATAATAATAATAATAATTATTATTATTATTATAATTATTATTATTATTATTTTATATATTATTATTATTATTATTTTATATATTATTATTATTATTATTACACTATTCATGCCAGACTATTTATTTATTTAATGTTTATTAATACATACAGCTGCCTTGGCAATAATAATAATAATAATAATAATAATAATATTATACCATTTGTGCCAGACTATTTCTTTATTTAATAGTACAGTTGCCTCTGTTATTATTGTTATTATTATTATACCATTATTTACCATTACCTTTATTTATTTGTTTCACTAAAGGTAATTATACTACAGAGAAACTGTACTTATTAATAAACATTAAATAAATAAATAAAGGTAATGGTAAATAATGGTATAATAATAACAACTGTACTAATAAATAAATAAATAAATAGTCCGGCATATATGCTATAATAATAACAACAACAACAATAATAACAATACTACTACTACTACTACTAATAATTATTATTATTATACCATTCATGCCAGACTATTTATTTTTTATTTAATGTTTACTAATATGTACAGTTGCCTCTGTAGTAATAATAATAATAATAATAATAATAATATTACATCTGTGCCATACTATTTGTTTTATTCATTGTTTGTTTGATTAATAATAAGTACAGTTGCCTCTGTAATTATTATTATTAGTAGTAGTAGTAGTAGTATTAATGATAAGAATTCATCCATTATAAAATGAACTAATGAATTAATTTCAGAAAAAACAATTGTGATCTAAAACTTCAAATCCCAAAAGTGTGGTTACAGCTTTGCAAGAATTTTACAATAACTTTATTTATTTATATACTACCCCAAAGTGTAACTCTTTAAGCACTACATTATTTTAATTGCATCACTGTGGATAGATTTTATAGATTTTATATCAGTTGTTCACAGTTAGGGGGCCGGGGCCACTAGGGGGCCTTAGCAAACTTCTAAGGGGGGCACAGAATTACTCACACTACATTTCAAATGAGATTTTTTTTGTTTGTTTTTGTTTAAAAAAAAAAATCAAGATATTTTTTATTTTAATTCATGCCCTGTTTTTTTATTTTTTTTATTTTTTATTTTTTTATTCCTACTGTCCTGGAAAACATAAGGTATCTTAATTATAAATGTGTGATTTCTAGACCTAAAACCTTATAATTGCATTTTAAATTTTTAATTTTAAATGTGTGGCATAAGCTTCCTTATCGATAAATCTTGACTTCAACATGAAACTGCTACTGAATCACATGGTTGAAAACTCTCCAGCAGTGCTTTTAAAGCTCACTTTAGGGATTAATCACTGCAGGTGGTTAAGCCCCGAACATCCAGAGTCACTGTTTTAGTTTACTATTTTATGCCTTAATCCCCTGCCACAATCTGCACTGTAACCTTCACACACACTTCATAGTTTAACCATCTCTGCAAACTGATGCTATTCATGTGCTGCTTAAGCACAGTCAGGGACAGGAATAACTTGAAATGGATTCATTTATCTGCTCCTGGGACTCACCTTTGGAATTCGATATTTTTCTCTTAAACAAGTCCTCAAACAAGCCCTTTCTGCCTTTCTTGTGGCAAATTCTGCATCTCTTTCCATCCTTTATTCCCAAAGAAGCAGGCAATGTACAGGACATGAGAAAAACACAAAATGAACAGGAATGGAAAAAAACAGGAACAGTCAAGACTTGTGGCAACAGTATATAACAACATGTACAGTATTTACAATAGGGGAAATACAGAAGATGCAATTTCTTTCACAGCTCAACTAATGTAAGTGTATACTTTACACTAAACAATTATTAAAATGTGTTTGGAATGATATTGGCTGATACATTTCAGTTTGTTTCATGTGAATATAATAACTTGTACTGGAATTAACCTCCTGGATAAAATGTGTCTTTTAAAAGAGATTCAGACTTACTTTTCCTCCACCATCTGCTTCTGATATTCTTCATATTCTTCTCTTGACATTCCATCATGAGCCATTTTGCTAGTTGTTCTAGTCTTTTCACTTGGCAGATCACACTGAATATGAACTGCTGATGTGTCCAAAAGAAAGGTATGCTACTCCTTTCTTTTTTTCTCTCTGAATCAAGCTTTATTCTGGCTTCAGGATTGGTCTATCAGAGTAAATCCAATGAGAGGCTTTTCTGTGTGACAGCCCTGCAGTTGCATCACCAAGAACATCCTGACAATGACCCTGCATGGCCAAAAAAAGAGTAACCATTTACTGCCAAATTCCATCAGCTCGTCTGAGCCCTTTGTTTCCATTGTCAGAAAATAGACTAATTATTCTTTTGTTCATCATTTGCAACTTTCAAGTGTAGAATGAAAGCATCTTTCACTTTCTCTTTCTCTTTATATATATATTATTATTATTATTATTATTATTGTTGTTGTTGTTGTTGTTGTTGTTGTTGTTGTTGTTGTTGTAGTTGTTGTTGTTCTACTATTTGTTTTTACACTTTTAGACACTTTTAAGGAAAAAAAAAATATTATATTATATTATATTATATTATATTATATTATATTATATTATATTATTATGTATAATACTACTAATAATAATTAAAATTGCCTCTGAAATCATTAATAGTTGTTTACTACTAGTAGTAGTAAAAAACAACAATACCAGCATTATTATTATTATTATTATACTATTTATTTTTGCCAGACACTTTTGAGAAGATATTATATTATATTTATTAAGTATAATACTATTACTAATAATTACAATTTCCTCTGCAGTCATTAATCGTTGTTTACTACTGCTAGTAATAACAACCCCAGCAATTACTATTATTATTACTATACCATTTGTTTTTGCCATACACTTTTTAGAAAATATTATATTATATTATATTGTTATGTATAATACTACTACTAATAATTGTAATTGCCTCTGAAATCATTAATAGTTTTTTACTACTTTAAGTTTTTTTTAGTACTACTTAAGTAATAAAAACAACAATACCAGCATTATTATTATTATTATTATTATACTATTTATTTTTGCCAGACACTTTTGAGAAGATATTATATTATATTATGTATATTGTATTATATTATATTATATTTATTAAGTATAATACTATTACTAATAATTACAATTTCCTCTGCAGTCATTAATTGTTGTTTACAACTGCTAGTAATAACAACCCCAGCAATTATTATTATTATTATTATTATTATTACTATACTATTTGTTTTTGCCAGACACTTTTTAGAAAATATTATTATTTTATATTATATTATTATAATATTATATTATATTATATTATTATGTATAATACTAATAATAATTACCTCTGAATTAATAATAATTACCTCTACTAATAATAATTATTAGTAGTAATTATTAATAATAATTACCTCTACTAATAATAATTGGCTCTGAAATCATTAATAGTTGTTTACTACTAGCAGTAATAACAAGACCAGCATTATTATTATTATTATACTATTTGTTTTTGCCAGACACTTTTGAGAAGATATTATATTATATTATTATATATTTATGTATTAAGTGTAATACTATTAATAATAATTACAGTTTTTTCTGCAACATTAATTGTTGCTTACTACTACTAGTAATAACAACAACAATAGCAGCATTATTATTACTATGCTATTTGTTTTTTGCCAGATATTATATTATATTGATGCAAAATTGAATCCACGTCACAGACGGGTGGGTTGGAGAAGTTACAAATTTATTCAAAAGGTTTCAGAAATGCAAATGAATAACAGAATTATTAATAACGTAAAAATGAGAGTCAAATTAAGTTTCACTATGTTCAGTACATCTAATATATGATTCTTATGAGTTATTAATACAGAATAATATAAGAATAATTCATAAACATTTGCATAATTTGTTCATAATACATAACTTCTCATATGAGTATGCAAATGTCAAAAATCCCAACACATCATATATTATATTATATTATATTATATTATATTATATTATATTATATTATATTATATTATATTGTATTATATTGTATTATATAATATATTTATGTGTTAAGTATAACACTACTACTAATAATTACAATTTCCTCTGCTGTCATTATTGTTGTTTACTACTATAATAACAGCAATGCCCGCAATTATTATTATTATTATTATTAATACAAGTTCTCTTATGAGTTCTAATAGTTACACTCTAAGCCTAAAAGCATTATTTTAATTTTTTTATTTAAATCATTTTTTTGCCAAAATTGTAAATTGTATGTATCAAGTGTGTACAATGACATATTGACTATAAGAGAAATTGACCTCTTTGAACCATGTGTTTATACACAAACAAACAATAAATAAATATGTATGATATGATATATGATATGACATGATATGATATGATATTGTTAGCTATGTGATATATGACAATGTCAAGAAATGTTAAACAAGAGGTAAAAGTCACAGCATAACAGGTTTAAACATAAAGTACAGGCCCCTTTAAACTGTCAGTTTGCAATGAATAATAAAGGACTGTACGTAATACAATCCTCCAGTGCAGACTGCTTTTCTCAACACCTGGCTGGCACATAAAAGAAATAAAAGGCTACTCTCATAACTACATCCACATTTGTGAATACAGGATGTACCACAAGGATGAGCTGTGAATTATAACTTGTCAAACACAGAGTTGTGCCAGCGCTCGTCACAGTACCTGCTTCATTTCAATAGAGGGTGATGTTACAGGCTTTCCAATCATTTGATCATGCAGGGCTGTATCCACCTCCTGACGCTCATAATTAATTTACACCAGGAAGCTGCAAGCATACACCAGTCCTGCCAAGTCACCATGGCTGCAGTAGAAGAGGTGAAGGGGAGGGGCCTGGTGTCTCTGGGGACCTGCTGCTGAAAAAGACGCACCAAAAGAGATGCCTCGCCCCAGACGCGCACAGCACTGCTGCAGGGAAACGGCACTCTTCTCCATGGCTAATGTCAGACATCTCATCTTACTACTCCTCTACTGTGATGGGATGAACACAGGTATGTGCATGTCTGCTTTTTAGTGTACTGCAGCATTTATGAGGCCTTGTTGTTGTTTTTTTCAAGCTCTGACCTTGTTATCAGTTAGTCTGTATTTAAGTCTCCTGATCTGTTGGTTTTTCCAGCATTTCTATGGGATGTTAAAGTGATTGTACAATTTTTGTAAGTAATTGTAAAATCATTCCTCATTGTTTTTAATATTAAGCTGAATTGAGGCTTCTAAGTAATACAAGTTTCATTTAACCTTGACTAGGCCCGTCTCTGTAATTGAATGGTGAGTTAGCAGTGTTGTTTTATTCAGTGCAACATCATATGGCATGTCTTTTTTTTTCTCTTTTTTTCTTTCTTTCTTTTAGAAACAACCCCTTCCCCGCCGTCTGATCCTGTATTTACAACACGAAAAGCTGTATCGAAAGGTATGGTTATCCTCTTCATATCTTATTAGCCAGCACAAGTATTCATTTGACATTAATAGATGTATTTATAAGTGTACAAATTATACATTTATTACAGGAGTAGCTATCCAAAAATGAAAATTTGCTGAAATTGTACTCACCCTCAGGCCATCCAAGATGCAAATGAGTTTGTTTCTTCATCAGATCAGATTTGGAGAAATTCAACATTATTTCACTTGCGCACTAATGGATCCTCTGCAGTAAATGGGTGCCGTCACAATTAGTGTCCAAACATCTGATAAACACAATAATCCACAAGTAATCCACAATTAACATCTTGTGAAGTGAACCGTTGCATGTTTGTAGCAAACAAATTCATCATTGAGGCGTTTTTAACTTCAAATTCTTGCAAAATATAAGCCCTCTAACCAAAATATTTGCTTCTCCAGTGAAAAAGTCATCTCATCGTACAGATCAAAAACCCCAAAGCTCATTATTTTTGTCTTTTCTGAGGTAAATCAATCACATGGCTAATCACAAGCTCTTTTACTGACGGCATAAATGCTTGGAAATAATATTTAATGTTTTCAGGTCTGTTCATCAATTGTAGCGCATCAACCACACAATAAAATAAAATAGTTTAGAGTTGGGGTATAGGTGTAGATGTTAATAAAACGATATAAAGAATTGATTTAAACACAAACTCATGATTCAAATCCAGTTCTAAACGAAAATGTTTGTGGATTTTGATGTGAGAGGATAACAACTTGTCCACTGCAAGAAGCGTTATGGATAGAGTAGTCAGCCAGAAGTTGACGGTATGAATTTCAAAATGCTTAATAATGGATTTGTTTTATACAAACACAGCTTTTCGCTTCACAGAATATAAATCAATGGAGCCATGTGGATTACTTGAAGAGTTTAGATGCAAAAGCCCCTAAATCCATCTGACGTATTTCTTTAAAATTAGCATTTCTTTCTGGCTACTTTGTATAGGTTTCTATGTAAGTACTGGTACTTCTGATTGGGCTGAGGCTGGAATTTAGCGAGTTTAAAGTAAAAGTCGGGAGCATTCACTCACTATCATTATCTCAGTTTTGACCGAGATGGCTTTTAGCTGGTTTTGCATCTGAACTCTTCACTTGTAGATTACTGTGATATTTTTATCAGCTGTTTGGGCTCTCATTCTGACGGCACCCATTCACTGCAGAGGATCCATTGATGAGTAAATCGTGTAAAGCAAAATTTCTCCAAATCTGTTCTGATGAAACAAACTCATCTACATCTTGGAGCATAGCATGAGGGTAAATAAACATCCAAACATAAACAACATTTTTTTTTCCTTTTTTGGGCAAATTATTTTTTTAAAACATGAATTTATCATTTTATAGTAAGGTTATCAAAAATAGCTTAATTTACTAGAGACAGTTTATTGAATTGTACATAATTACAGAGGTTTGTTTTGCTGATTGGGCTACAATTTCTTGGCATGCAGGTCAAAATCAAGTCATTACTGAAGAGCTTGCAATCCTGACACCCCAAAATATTGAGCTTTTATGTAACCTAACTGATATTCCAAATAACCCTCCAAACATTACTGGATATTGGGCTAAAGATGGACAAGAAATTGAAAACTCTGAAGAAACTGTAAATAGAATCAATGAACAGTATGTCCTTAAAAAGACGTAAGTGGATGCCTATTTCAGAAAATAATTGTGTGTAATTTCTAATGTCAAAATAATGCAAATAAGACTTGTTAAAGAAGTATAAAATTCAGCAATTCAGTATTACTAAACAATGATTTGACATGGTTTTAACTTGTTTAACCTTCTTCGTAGTTTCAGTATACAGGCCAGAGACCTGGGAAATTATTCATGCATCTTCAGAGAAAATAAGGCACAAGTAACATTTGTTTTAGATGGTATGTTGTCATTTTATGCACATATTGTGTTGTTTTATATGGTGTATATAATCATATTTATCACTTTGATTTATCTTAACCTGATGTATTTTGCGTTTGTTCTCAAGTTCCTGTAATAAAGGACAAAAGAGACAAGCCGGTAGTGAGCTACACCAGAGATTCAGTTGTACTGGAGTGTAAACTCAAATACACACCAAACACCTGGAACTGGTACAAGGCAAACAACACTGAAAAGGTGAAGGTTTTTTTTTTTATCTAATATAAAATATATTTTAGAATTTCATTATCTGAGAAATGATTTTTAATAGTTGTAGTTAAAGGGAACATCAGATGCAAAATTCATTTTTACATGGTGTTTGCATATACAGTTGAGGTCAAAAGTTTAACTTGCAGAATCTGCAAAGAAGGTTCAAATGATCACTGATGCTTCAGACAGAAAAAACGATGCATTAAGAGCCTGGGGTGTAAACGTTTCAACAGAATGAAGATGTGTACATTTTTCTTATTTTGCCGAAATATCATATTTTTTTCATTTAATACTGCCCTTCTAAAGTTACAGAAGGTGCAGACATGTTTCCTAGAAGACAAAATAAGATAAATTTACCCTGATCTTCAAAAGTTTTCACCCCCCAGCTTAATGCATCATGCTTCCTTCTGAAAGGAGAACTCCACTTCCAGAACAACAATTTACAAATGATTTACTCACCCCCTTGTCATCCACGATGTTCATGTCTTTCTTTCTTCAGTCATAAAGAAATTATGTTTTCTGAGGAAAACATTTCAACATTTTTCCCCATATAATGGACTGCTACGGTGCCCGATTTTGAACATTTCTAAACTGCAGTTTAAATGCGGCTTCAAACGATCCCAAATGCTGTTGTAAATGATTCCAGCCGAGGAAGAAGGGTCTTATCTAGCGAAACGATCGGTTATTTACATTTACATATTTTATTTTCAAAAGCTCGTCTTGCCTTGCACTCCTTGAACTCTGTATACTCTGGTTCAAGACAGTTAGGGTATGTTGAAAAACTCCAATCGTATTTGTCTCCTTCAACTTCAAAAATCATTTCAAAATCACCGACCACCAATCACCAAGTCCCGACCCAGTCTTTGCAAAGTGAACATGCAAAGATGATCAAACACCCTTAATAAAAAAGGTAAAACAGCGATATAGGACGTTTTTGATGTTGAGGGAGAACTCGAGATGGGAGTTTTTCAACATACCCTAACTGTCATGAACCGGAACAAAAACAGTCCAGGCAGAGTAAGACAAGAGGAGCGTTTGGCATTAAAAAGTATAAAAATTGTATTATTTTTATTAAAATAACCAATCGTTAAGCTAGATAAGACCCTTCTTCCTAGGCTGGGATCGTTTGAAGCCGCATTTAAACTGCATTTTGAAAGTTCAAAATCGGGGCACCATAGCAGTCCATTATAAATGTTTTCCTCAAAAAACAAAATTTCTTTACGACTGAAGAAAGAAAGACATGAACATCTTGGATGACAAGGGGGTGAGTAAATTATTTGTAAATTGTTGTTTTGGAAGTGGAGTTCTCCTTGAAGCATCAGTGAGGAATTTAACTTAAGTATGTTGCAGATTTTTCATGAAGACCCTAAAGAATCATACCAGCAACTTGTGGAAAATAGGCATCCGATGTCCTCTTTAATATTTAGTCAACAATAACACTGTTCAATCTTTTTCTCTTCACAGGAGCTCATCAATGTTACTGCAAACCCTCTGAACTATAAGATCTTTAATAATGGAAATCGAACAAAACTGACTATACTGAATCTGTCTGAGGAACATTCTGGAAAGTACATATGCAGCGCTGTGTTTGATATCAAACCCAGCGAGTCTTACATAGAGCTAAAGGTCTTGTCATACACTGAGCCTCTCAAACCCTTCATTGCCATAGTGGTTGAAGTCATTGTCCTGGTCACACTGATTTTGCTGTGGGAAAAATGCAGCAAGCCACAGCATGACAGCTCTTCTGCAGGAGGTACATTTAACTTACATGAATAAGCAGAACGTATGAGGAATAATTGTGCATATTTCAAAATTAACAATTTACTCATTTGCAGAAAATGATGTCTGCTCTGAACAAACCACCAAACTGTAAGTGTTCAGATCAGTTCATATGATTTTAAAGATTCACTAAATATATTTGGTAAACATTAAAATAGTTATACTTAATTGGAGGTTCTTCAGACACTGGCATTGACGGTGTTCATTTTTGTTCTAGCACTCGTGACGAGAGCAACGGAGTGGAGAACAACACAGCAAGACGAAGAAAACTGGACGACTGAGGTTTTCATTTTAACAGATGAAAAAAAAAAAATGTGTGATGCATATCCCTTTTATTCTGCTTTAGAAACTTGTGGCTTGAATCACAGTAATAAGCAATAAGGATTTTTGCCTAAACTAATTCTGTCACATATCATATATATTCTTATATAAGTAGAATATAAGAATAAGGCATCTAAATATAACCGTATAAGGCATGTTTTCATAATATTCAATATAGTGTTATTGTTAAAGTTGAAGTGTTCATATGACCTTTTGAAAATCAATTTAATAAAGGTCAACTATAGATAAAACTGATTCCTTTTCTGATGACTTTATTAAAAGACTTAAATCGCTTCATATAATGTAATAATATAATTTATCTTTTATTCATATATAAACATTGATTAACACAGACACAGAGGTCAAAGGAAGCTCAGCATTGCTTGATGCATGAGAGCCAATGAGGTTTTTCTATCATATGAAGCAATCGTACATCTTCAGAAGATATGAATCAAACTGCTTGATTCATAAGGATTACCTTAACTTTTTTGGGGTGAGCTATTCCTTTAAATACAAAAATGACTGCATTGTTGATTTTTCAACAATCTTTTAATTTTCTGTTCTATTTTTGGCACTTAAGTTCTTAAACTTAAATGAAGACAAAAATAACATGCAGCTGCATATATTATGTTTATTGACACGCAGAACAGTCAAATCATATTTCCATTCTTCAGCATTTTCAACACTGTGGTTTGTTTAATAAAAACTGCAGCAGCAGTTTAAGAACGGCATCATTCAAGCCCACTATGTCTCCGTCTGTGATTCTCTCATACAGACGCATACTTTCTGTGCCCCAGCATAAGTTCTTCCTGCTATTGTTGACATCAGCCCTTGGACTCAAAGCCAGAGTATTGAGCTGATAGCAGAAAAATGAGAAGAACTGCCCATCCGTGATGACAGCCTGAGACACGAATGGCCTGCTCACATCCTCTTCACTCCAAAAACCTGGGCAGAACAAAACCCATTTAGTTATTAATGAAGCATGCATGAGTTGATTGTGAAAACAATGAATCAGTTCACTTGAAAAGTGCTTTTAAAGGAGAAGTCCACTTCCAAAACAAAGATTCACATATAAAGTACTCACACCGCCTTGTCATCCAAAATGTTCATGTGTCTCTTTCTTCAGTCGTAAAGAAATTATGTTTTTTGAGGAAAACATTTCTGCATTTTTCTCCATATAATGGACTGATATGGTTCCCCCGATTTTGAACTTCCAAAATGCAGTTTAAATGCAGCTTCAAACGATCCCAAATGTGGTTGTAAACGACCCCAGCCGAGAAAGAAGGGTCTTATCTAGCGTAACGATTGGTTATTTTCATTAAAAAAAAATAAAATTTAAATACTTTTTCATCTCAAATGCTCGTTTTGCCTTTCTCTCAGAACTCTGTGTATTCTGACTCAAGACCTTTAGGGTATGTCGAAAAACTCCATTCATATTTTCTCTTTCAACTTCAGAAATCATGTCAAAATCATGCTACATCACTGCAGCAGTACCGACACAATCTATGCAAAGTGAACATGCAAAGATGATCAAACACCCTTAACAAAAAAGATAAAACAGCGATATAAGACGATTTCGAAGTTGAGGGAGAACATGAGATGAGTGTTTTTTGACATACCCTAACTGTCATGAACCGGAACAAAAACAGTTCAGGCAGAGTAAGACAAGACAAACGTTTGGTATTTAAAAGTATGTAAATTGTATTATTTTTATGAAAATAACCGATTGTTTCGCTAGATAAGACCCTTTTTCCTTGGCTGGGATCGTTTACAACCACATTTGGGATCGTTTGAAGCCGCATTTAAACTGCATTTTGAAAGTTCAAAATCGGGGCACCATATCAGTCCATTATATGGAGAAAAATCCTGAAATGTTTTCCTCAAAAACATAATTTTATGGCTAAAGTAAGAAAAAAACATTAACATCTTGGATGACCACAGGGGTGAGTAAATTATTTGTAAATTGTTGTTCTGGAAGTGGACTTCTCCTTTAACCTGTTCTTTGGGACAATTCTGTCACCATTTTAAAAAAAACCCCCAAAGCTTACAGAAACACTAACCTTGATACATAGCCTGTGCACCCGTCCATGCGAACAGGCTGGCAATACTGTTGGCTCTCAGTGACACCTCAACCTGATCAGAGAGGCCTCTCTTGCTCATTTTGTCCCTGCGGAACCTATCAGGGACCATGTGAAACTGTGTGTGACCATAGTCGCATGGATCTTCCAGTTTGGCACCTGTGGGGTAAAACAACATGCACTTAATTTCAGCGTAATGTCATGGATTTAAACTACAAACTTCTGATATACCACTAGCCACAAGAGGCTGTACACTACAGCAGCTGCATTTTAATTTTAATATTAATACTTATTTTGTTAATATTTAAATCATTTTTAAAGATTTATGAGGGTCCTTTGGATGATTGATGGGGTCTCCTACTGCCCCCTGGTTGAGTGTTCTTATCAGTTGCTTTTGTACAACTGGCAACAGCAATGTGATACAAGACCAATGCTCAAAAAAATCTTTTATTTTTATTAAGGAACTTATATTTGAATTTTAATAGCAAACACTTCTTTCTCTACGTAACAGTTCATTAGCCTAAATTTACATTAAGTCCTTACAGTTACCAAGCAACATGGCGACTTTCTCCATAATATAGAATGTGCAGCAAATATGAATGTGGCTCATCCAATCGGAATTTAAATATCTGTTGCATCATGGGAGCAGTGTTGATTCTGTTAAAGGTCCAGTGCAGCGCTTTGAAACACATTATTCTGTACCAGACTTCTTTCTTCCAATGGAAAGCATATTTACACTTTCTGAATCTGTCCCTTTCCCCTACATAATAAACTATGTGCCATTCACCATACAGAAAACATGAATTCTATGAACAAGTGACCGATTTTAGCCATAGCTTTATCGTCTATTTATAGTGAAGGGGCGGGACGCTTTGGATTCTAAAGAGCATTTGATTGGACAAACAGTTGAAGCGCAGGGTGATGCCATCAAAATCATTGATTCATATTGGCGAAAGCTAGAGACTGTAAGTTTTGAATGCTTATATCTTGTAAATGCAAATTTTGTAATTGTTTTGAAACACACTAGCTTATAGATAAACTTAAGACTAAAAATGACAAAAAAAATAAAAATAAATAAAAATTACATTTTGATTTCATGGGGGCTTTAACTAAAACTATTAAAATAATATCTGTTAAAACTAAAAGTTGAAATAAAATAAAATATAAACATTTGATAAAAATAACATGAAAGCAAAAATTAGAAATGTTGTTTTGGCAACTGAGACTAAGTACTAAAAATGAAATATAAATACATTACAGCTAAATAGAAATGCTGCACTGCTAAAACTTAAATGAAAACTAAAAAAACGTAAAAGTATATTTAAAATATTAATAAATACTATAATACAATATAATAAAAAAAAAAAAAAAATGCTAAAAACACCAGAATACACCAACCTATGAAGATGTTGTTGTCATACTGTCTCCTAAACAACGGGAGCTGGTCAGGAGCCAAAGTGATATCAGGAACTTCAGCAGAGATCTCTGCCTCAAGAGGAACAAACTGCAGGAAATGACATCACCATTAAGCATATAATCACACATTAATGCTATTTATAGCTATTTATTCATGTCACACACTTACAGCAATGCAAGAAACTTTCCTCCACTTACTGCTGGTTATTTTCACATGGTTTGCATTCAGTAGTAATGCAGCAAGACACTCATAATAAAAGACCAAAATCAGTATAACCTTATTGGTGATGCATACTTTGTACAGGCAAGCTGATGAATATAAACGCAAAGTGCAAAGTTTCACATTAAGCGTTTTCCCACAGAAAAACATTATAAAGCAAACATTAAGCATTTAGCACACTGCGTTCATATTCCGGGCTCATCTGCTTGCCTATATATAATAATGATGTTAAGTTCTGTGCTGGGGCTTTTGAGTGTGTCGAAATCCCAGAAACTTTCAGTGAAGCATATATCGAGGCTTGTATCACTTTAGAGCAATGATGTCACTGATGACGTCCAAAGCCTTGCTTCCCCTCTGACTAGCTTAGGAAGCGGTTTGTATCTTGCAAATTCACAGTCCTCTGCCCAGTTAAACTGAGCCACTTTCCAGTGTAATATAACCTAACCTAACCTAACCGGGCTGTCAGTTTAACGTGTTAACTTAATTAATTAGTTATTAAAAAATTTTGATTAAAAAATTTTAACGCAGTTAATGCACTAGCCCCCCCCAGACCCTGTACATCATCTTATATTTCATATAGTTGACTGTTGACAAATATAACACAGGACAACAACTCCATAAATGCAGTTATGCCCTAAAATTGAATACATTGGTGCAAAATAAAATTGTGTGTGTGTTTGTGTGTAAAATATTCCTTTCTAAAGCTACAATTTTTATGTTTACTTGACACGTTCTCATTTAACACAAGCCTTTAATCTTTTTTGGGCATTTTCACAGTCAAATTTATTTTGCAATTAAGTAATCGAAACATCATGTTCTTAGATTAAAAATTTGAATTGACTGACAGCCCTAATAATATATTTACAAGCCTTAACTGGTGCAAAATACAGCGCATAGCAGATCACATCAAGTCTTCTGTAATGCACCGCTTGTTTTACACTCTTCGGCCACCAGGTGGTATTGTGAGCAAATGAAGCCTCGAAAAAGAGAGGGGGTTCAATCTTCAACTGGCTGGCGGGAGCCGTCACTGGCAGGTCACGTGACCTGCCAGTGGCTGGTGGCAGCTGTCAGTCTGATTTTGGGCGGGCTGACTGGCAGCTGCCAGCTGGCAGTATGCCTCAACAAGTTTCAGCAACAACAGATTTTCGGCAGATTTTGTGTTTTGTGCTTAATTTCTTATTGTGAAACTGTTCAGTTCTTTATTTTTAGCGCGATTAAAAATAAAATTAAAAAAATAAAATAAAAATAATTTGGTTAATGCAGCTTCTACTGGTCGCTCAGTCAGCCGCGAGAGCGCTCCGAGGTTAACGCGTTCTCTGCCACTCTTGCTACAAGGAAATATATAATTTCACGATCATTAATATATTCTTATGGGTCTAGTCTTTTAGTTTATCAACATTTCATGGAGTTTTATTATGAATAAAGTGTTTAAATGGCCGTGGTTTCAACTGGCAGCTTATTGTCGCTTCCACTTCCAGTTCAGTCAGACAGCCGCGAGAGCGCTCCGAGGTTAACGCGTTTTCTACCACTCTTGCTACAAGGAAATATATAATTTCATGATCGTTAATATATTCTTATGGGTATAGTCTTTTTATATGCCGACGTTTTATGCAGGTTTCTTACAAATAAATGGTTCAAATGGCCGTGATTTCAACTGGCAGCTTATTGTAGCTTCCACTGGCAGCTCAGTCAGCCGCGAGGGCGCTCCGAGTTTAGGCGAAGCGTCAGTAAGCAACCAGTCGCGATCACGTTCATTTGACCGCTTTAGTTGTGGAAAAAAAAACAAAACTAAAACGTCAATCATACTAAAGAACAGAGTCATAAGAATACATTCATAACAATAAAATAGTGTATTTCCTTGCAGCGAGAGTGACAGAGAAGGCGTTATACTCACAGATCTAAAGCGGTTGAGACTGCCAGCCACCAGCCCGCCACTGGCAGGTCACGTGACCTGCCAGAATCAGACTGGCAGCTGCCACCAGCCACTGACAGGCAGACTGGCAGCTGCCACCAGCCACTGACAGGTCACATGACCTGTCAGTGGCAGCTCCTGCCAGCCAGTTGAAGATCGAACCCCTACTGTCGAAAAATGAACCCTTGTATGAAGCACTAGGCTGAAAAGCTTCAATGTTTTATCCACCTCATTTTTCCCATAAGAGTGGGTCAGCCATTTGTACATTTTGTGTGTTTGGTTTCCGGTCTCATCCACTTCCAGCTATTTTTAGCTGCACAAAAAAGCTTGATATTGCAATCTGGTGTGTCTTACCATATTATATATGTATATATGTATTATCTTAATTATTAACACACGGGTTTGTAGTGCAAACTGTTTTGCCGTTTAATGCACTTCGATATTCTTCTCGTTATTTCTCTATGGTGAATTATGAACCGGACGTCTAACACATTACCAGAAAACAGCTTACTGCCGCACTGAAAAATAAGGCGGATAAGTCTTCATCTTGCCACCACTACTATATAAACTACACATCATTAATAAGATGTAAACTGAATTTGATCTTTTAATACATTAATGCACTTTAAGTGTTTTGCACATTAAACGTTTTAGAACGTCCTGCTGTTTTTAGTGATTGAAATGTTGCAGAAGGTGCTTTATGAGATTTGCAAATGGCCAAAACTTGAACTTTGTTCACAAATCTTTGTTTTTTTTTCTTTTATTCATTATTTTGAGAGATGATCTAAATATGTGTATATTGGAAACAGAAAATTGACAAGCTTGTGCTACAGTTCTATGGATTCAGAACTATGAATTCCTTAAGTGTTGCATGACAACATTGCAAAATGTGACCCTGGACCACAAAACCAGTCATAAGGGTCAATTTTCTCAAACTGAGATTTATACAACATCTGAAAGTGGAATAAATACGCTTTCCATTGATGTATGGTTTGTTATGATAGAACAATATTTAGCCAAGATACAACTATTTGAAAACCTGGAATCTGAGGGTGCAAAAAAATCTAAATATTGAGAAAATCACCTTTAAAGTTGTCCAAATTAAGTTTTTAACAATGTATATTACTAATCAAAAATTATTTTATGATATATTTACAGTAGGAAGTTTACAAAATATCTTCATGGCACATGATCTTTACTTAATATCCTAATGATTTTTGGCATAAAATGAAAATCAGTAATTTTGACCCATACAATGTATTTTTGGCTATTGCTTCAAATATTCCCCAGCGACTTAAGACTGGTTTTGTGGTCCAGGGTCACAAATAACATCACCACAGACTTTTACATTGTCTAACAAGTACATTTAAACTGCCTGCAGTCATGGTTAAAATAATGCGCACAAAATAAATTCATCATAAACCAGGGGTGCTCAACCCAGGACCTGGAGATCAACTTTCCTGCAGAGTTCAGCTCCAACCCTGACCAAACACACCTGAACCAGCCAATTAGGATCTGAAAGAGCCCTTGATAATTACAGACAGGTGTGTTTGATTAGGGTCGGAACTAAACTCTGCAGAAAGGTCGATCTCCAGAAACAGGGTTGGGCACCCCTGTCCTTAACAATACCCTAAAATTACAGCACTCTACCTCAGGAAGTTGTTGTGGGATTCTGATCTGACTGTGAGGTTTGTCATCAATCTGGAACCTCATAGGCTCGACCCGTCCTCTTCTGTGGCCCTCTGGGATAGTCCTTTCTCCCCGTAACCAGTAATAGTTAACTTGGGGGTCAAAATCTTCAAACAATAAACAAAAATAAATAAATGCATACATAAAAACCAGAAAACACATTATATAAGCAATATAGGTCAAATACAGGTCAAACTCACCTAAACTAGACTGACTCAGCACTGAGTTTTCTTTGGCCAGAAGGTTTTTCAGACCACACACAATGTTCCTTAACAACGGAGTGACGAATTGCTCTTGCTGTTTATGGGTGAAAGCCTTCCCTTTCTTCACGTACCAGTGTTCCTGTAAGAGGGAGTCGCAGACTAAAGATTTCACCTCAGACAGCACAGACTCACCAACCACCGCTGCCGACTCCGCATTTGTTGACGCGGTGTATTTCTCGGGCAGACCGCTGACATATGCCGTTTTGGTGTAGTGCTGATACCATTTGTCCGCGTTGAGAGCAAATGTCTGTGGGTAAATCACGTACTTCTTGCGCTGAACGCGAGTGAGCGCTCGGATCTTCTCCTGTGCCGTGCACGCGCGCAGCTGCTCGAAGAACTCAACGGCCACACGCCTCTTTGCAGACTTACTCTTCGCGGTTCGAGAGGGCAGAATGGGTGGATACAAACTCTTAGCTGTGGAAGCTTCGACCTGGACATTTCTGTTACAGACGAGGCGTGCTGATGTACTGGAGAGGAGAGGATGCAAGGGCAACCTGCTGCAGGACGCCATGTTTCTCCCACATGTTATTCTTCTGTCATTCAGTGCCGCTGTGTGTTTGTCTACTGCCGTCTGCTGGAGTGGATGAGAGGAGAAGATCAATCGTATGACGGCGTTAATCTCTTATAAACAGATTTTTATTCAGAGTAAACCAGTATTTACAGAAATAAAAAAATTAAGATAGACTAAAATACGTTAATATAAACATATTTTTGTAATAGCTATCATGAAACTGTGTGCTATACAAAAAATTTATTAATAAAAATATACATTGTTCAAGACCTCTCTCACTTTTATGGGAAAATAAACTTGAATTTTCTAAATATATTGAATATTCGAAAAAAAAAAATGAAAATTTTATTAAATTAACCCATCCACTTTATTTTTCAATGCGTAAGCAAGCCTGTGGGCGAGACTTCCGGTTCCTTAGCCACTATAATAGCGAGAAGAATAACAACGTGCAGCAAACGGTAAAACTGTTTGCACTACAAACTAGTGTGTTCATAATTAAGATAATACATTATAATATGGTAAGACACACCAATTTGCAATATGAAGCAGCAAAATGAGCTGTTTTGTACAGCTAAAAAGCTGTCGATATTTGAAAATAAGGTGAATATTTTAATTACATTTACATTTACATTTATTCATTTAGCAGACGCTTTTATCCAAAGCGACTTACAGGTGGGGAATACATCAAGCGATTTGTCATAAAGAGGCAAAACGACCTACGAAGTGCTCAAATTACCATATAACAGGCATTGTTCAAATAAGTACGGGAAAAGAGTAAAAAAAATAATTTTTATTTTTATTTTATTTTATTTTTTTTCAAGTAGTGTCGAAAGAGATGGGTTTTCAGCAGTCGCTTGAAAGTTGTTAGGGAGTTGGCTTTCCGGATAGCGGTGGGAAGATCATTCCACCAGCCAGGAACGGTGTAAGAGAATGTTCTGGAAAGTGATTTTGTGCCTCTTTGTGATGGTACAATGAGGCGTCGCTCACTGGCGGATCTCAGAGTTCTGGAGGGAGTGTAGATTGGTAGCAGCGAGTGGAGGTAGGCGGGCGCTGAGCCTGCGGCTGTTCTATATGCAAGCATCAGCGTCTTGAACTTGATGCATGCTGCAATTGGGAGCCAGTGCAGGGTGATAAAGAGAGGTGTGACATGGGCCAGTCGTGCTGCTGCATTCTGAATCATTTGTAGAGGTTTGATTGTGCATGAGGGAAGACCGGCTAGAAGAGCATTGCAGTAGTCCAGCCTGGAGATGACCAGGTTTTAAGTTTATTAACCTAAACTTAAACCGCACATTCTTAAATGCATAAAAAGTTTACTAAAATAAATAAATACATACATAAAAACCTTGATTTAGGTTAGGCTCTACATAGACAGTATTAGAAACTCTTGAACATGAAAGGTATACAGACGTTTGCAGACGACACCACACTCATCGGCCTCATTCAGGATGGTGAAGAGTCTGCTTACAGACAAGAGGTTGAGCAGCTCGCTGTCTGGTGCAGTCTTAACAACCTGGAGCTCAACACGCTCAAAACAGTGGAGATGATCATAGACTTCAGGAGAAACCCCCCTGCACTCCCCCCTCTCAGCATCATGGACAGCACTGTGGCTGCAGTGGAGACATTCAAGTTCCTAGGGTCCATCATCTCCTGGGGCCTGAAGTGGGACACTCACATCGACTCCATTGCAAAAAAGGCCCAACAAAGGTTGTACTTCCTTCGACAGCTGAGGAAGTTCAACCTGCCATAGGAGCTGCTGAAACAGTTCTACTCAGCCGTCATCAAATCTGTTCTTTGCACATAAGTAACTGTCTAGTTTGGCTCAGCTACAAAATCAGACACCAGAAGATTACAGAGAACGGTTCGGACCGCCGAGAGGATTATTGGTGCTCCCCTGCCCACCCTTAAAGAACTGTATACATCCAGAGTGAGGAAAAGGGCTCAGAAAATCACTCTGGATCCCTCACACCCATGCCATCCCCTTTTCGAACTTTTGCCATCTGGTCTGCGCTACAGAGCCACAAATACCAGGACAGCCAGACATAAGAACAGTTTCTTCACTCGGGCAATATACCTAATGAACAGTTAAATGTTCCAGACCCCCCCCCCAATTGTGCAATAAAAATATGTGCAATAACCATTATTTGTTACCACCTTCATCTCAGTACATCCCGGCATCTCATTCTATTCTACTCTACTCTAATCTATTCTGTTCTTTTTCTATCATCTGTAGCACAACTGTATATACAATTTATTTATTTTCTTAAATCTTATATTGCAATTTTTGTCTATTTATATTTACATATGTGTATTTTTTTATTCTCAACTTATATTATTTTCTCTGTGTTGTTGTTGTCGTCTCTGTACACTGGAAGCCTGTGACACCAAAACAAATTCCTTGTATGCGTAAGCATACTTGGCAATAAAGCTGTTCTGATTCTGATTCTGTAAAATGTAAAAGTTCATGAGCTTTACACAGTATTTAATATATTTTAATACCATATTGTGCCCAATGATCTGTAATAGAGATCTGTGGTTTTACCTTTATTTATTTGTTTGTTTTTTTGTAGTTTTTTTCTCCCTTTTCTGTATATATGCATACAATTGTGTAATGTACAATATATGCATTTGAACATAAGTATGTTATGTGTTTATTCAATATGCAATACATTACCAGTCAAAAGTTTTTGAACAGTAAGATTTTTCATGTTTTTTAGATTTTAGAGAAGTCCCTTCTGCTCACCAACCCTGCATTTATTTGATTTATTTATTCCATTTGAATTTATTTTGAAATGTAATTCATTCCTGTGATTTCTATGCTGAACTTTTGTACCATTACTCCAGTCACATGATCCTTCAGAAATGATGTTGAAAACAATCCATTTCTTGAAGTTTCTTTGATGAATAGAAAGATCAGAAGAACAGCATTTATCTGAAACAGAAATCTTTTGTAACATTATAACCCCCCCGCCCCCAAAATTGAATCTTTCTTTATATTTAATCCTGAAAAAATGTACTCAACTGTTTTTAATAACAATAATAACGATTATAATAATAATAATAGGTTTCTTGAACAGCAAATCACCATATTAGAACGATTTCTGTAGGATCATATGACACTGAAGCCTGGATATTTAGTAATATTACTGCTTTTGCTGTATTTTGGATCAAATAAATGCAGGCTTGGTGATCTTTAAAAAAACATTGAAAATATATGTATGTAAATCTGGCGAATATGTTAAGGGATACTTTTCACCTAAAAAAGCAACATTACGTTTTTCTTTATTCTGTAATTCAAAATAACGGAACTGTGAATAGCTTTGGAGACTTTTATTTTGAAATCCGCATAACTTTTGAGCACCGGATGTAAACAAATGCTCAGCAACAGCACATGAGAAGTGAAATTCCATGGAATATGGACGCTGTTTGTCCTTAAACTGCAATGACAGCCCGCAGTATTTTACTAGCCCGGCAGGTTTTGCCACTTGGACATCATTTACGGCGTGTCTTAACGTTACCTGTGAAGGTGTTTAATTCTTAAGTTAAAGTTTCATGCACACGCTGTCTGAGTTTATGTGCGCGAAAGACTTCATCTGCCGTTGACCTAATCTGTTGTGTACATGTTTTAGATGCTGTTGCTGAGGTTTTGTTTGTTTGCTTGTTTGTATCAGACCTTCTGCTCTTCGACGCGTGATGAGGTTCACTTGGCAAAGGAGGCCAGCAGGAAATACGGAAAACCTGAACCCACTATATTTTCTAAAATAATTGACAAAACCATCCCTGCAGTTATCATTTATGAGGATGACAAAGTAAGCCTTTAGGACTACTTGCTTAATATATTAAGTAACATTATGACATATTTATCTTTTAATTATTTTTTTGTAAACAGTTTCATGTGTTTTAAAATGAACAGTTTGAATATCAGTTTGCATTTGCTTTTTGCAGTGTCTAGCCTTCAGAGATGTAAATCCCCAGGCTCCTGTGCATTTCCTGGTTATTCCAAGGATTCCCATTCCCAGGATCAGTGAAGCGCACGATGATGATGCTTCGGTTTGTCTGTCTATATACATTTGGTTAATTTCTAGTTACATAATAATTACAGAGGTTCACACCTCTAAAATCTTGACATTTTCCATCCAGCTCTTGGGTCATCTCTTGATAGTGGCTAAAAACATAGCAAAGAAAGAAGGACTGGATGAAGGATACAGAGTTGGTGAGTGAAATATATATTTTTATTGAAACGAGAGAAAACATTTTTTTTTACTGTCATATTTGACACATCAGGCTTTCATGACTCAAATAGTATAATGTATAAGAATATGGAACTTATAACTGAGGTGGAAAAAACACCTCAGACACTTAAGTTCAAAAGTACATAATTGTTTTCTATGTGAATATATTTTAAATATATTTATTCCTGTGATGCAAAGCTGAATTTTCAGCATCATTACTCCAGTCTTTAGTGTCACACGATCCTTCAGAAATCATTCTAATACACTGATTTATTATCAATGTTGAAAACAGTTGTTTTGTTGGAACCTTTGATACTTTTTTCAGGATTCTTTAATAAATAAAAAGTGAAAAAAAGAACAGCACTAAGTTAAAATAGAAATCTTTTGTAAAAATATAAACGTTCAGTCAGTAAATTTTATCCTGTCTTTTTTTTTTTTGAAAGAAAAAAAAGTATTAAGAAATTAATACTTTTATTCACCAAAGATGTGTTAAATTGATCAAAAGTGATAGCAAAAACTTGCATTATTAGAAAATATGTCTATTTTTCATAAATACAGAATGATTCTTTCTAACTTTTTATTCAGCAAAGAATCCTGAAAATAGAATCATAGGTTCCAAAAAAAAATAAGCAGCACAATATTGATAATAAAAGTAACAAATCAGCATATTAGAATGATTTCTGAAGGATTGTGTGATTACTGGAGTAATTATGCTGAAAATTCACCTTTGCTTTACAGGAATAAATTATATTTTAAAAGTAAGTGGATATTCAGGTAACTAGTAATGAAATCAATGAGGTCTTTTAGACAGTCTAACAGACTACTTACATAAAATGTTTGTGTACAAAAAAAGATTGTGTACAACAGGTTTTGAGTGTTCATTTAAAATACAGTAGGATTTATTAGGGTAATATCTGAAGTATATTTAGTATATTACACTGTAATAGCAACATGTCATTAGCTTTAAAGAATGTGTTATTTGTTTAACTATCTGTCGTTATTATTTACAGTCATTAATGATGGAAAAAATGGGGCGCAGTCCGTGTATCACCTTCACATTCATGTTCTTGGAGGACGGCAAATGAAATGGCCTCCAGGATAAATGGACCACTGTCAGAATAACAGTAATGTTCTGCATTTTTAGAGATAAACATAACTGATATACAGTACAAAATGGAAAAATTGTTGGATATTATCAAAAGAAATGTTTGTCAAATAATGAGAGAGTGGCAAAGTGTGAAACAATTTTTACATTAAAAGAATTTTAATGGTTTTCAGTCTGGAGTTGATGTTTACAAGCTGTTGAATAATCTGCACTTAACTGGGTTGGGTTACTTTTACTGTTGTTTACGGTCATCGCTGGGTAATAAAAATGTTCGGGTGAGATTTGCAGGTTTTATAGGTTGATATGTGTTCAGAATATGCAAAATGCAGCATATGCAAAAATGAAAAATAAATGGGAAGTAAGTGCACAATGTGTTTTAGTCATGAAATGCAAGCAGAACAAGTGTCTTGCTTAAATTGTGGCATTCAAGTCAATGGGGCAATTTACATATTAATGAATTTAGTGCACACATTCCTTCTGCCCATGAATAAGGGCCTCTGTGTTTATACCATGATGACATTTCAGGATGTGCTGAAATACAAACACACAACCTGAAATATTGTATTAGACCTGATCTGACTTCAGCTAAGGTCATGCTGTGGAGCTATTAACTGGTGATAGGTGGTGTGATCAAGTGACCTTGGTGGCCACCGGGCCGGTTTTTATGGGTCACTCGTGAGTGTTAATATTAACTGAACTTTCATCCTATTTGCTGAAACATCAGATGCATCTGTTCAGTTCAGGCATCAAATCGTGCTGACTAGAAGAAAAAAATTCAGTTTAAAACATTAACTTAGAGTATAAAACATTAATTAAAACACTGGGATGAGTGTAGTAAACAGGCTATATAATAGTAATTTTTGACTGGCATGTGTTATGGATTTTTATTAAGTGAAGGTTGCAGAATGGTAAATGTCCACAATTGTCTTATCAATAATGAGTTTTGCATTATCTTATCCGTTTGAAAGCTTAGTGGAGTCATAATCGCTCAGCTTTAAAATTATCAGCTATGTGGCCTTGAAGTTTACGTAACAGTCTTAATGAACAACGTGTTAATCGATAAACAACTCTGAATTTAGGTCGTCTCATTATCACTATAACCTTAAATATCAAAAGCAGATCTGCAAACATGAATGAATGAATATTAGTACAGACGTGCTGTTGAAACATCGTGCAAACTTCGTTCAAATGCCACACAATACAACTTGAATAGGAAGTTATTTTAGAATGCAAATTTTATTGAAATATCAGCTGTAAAATATTTACATGATATCCCAGTTATGGTCAAATTTCTTTAGTAACAGTAGTCTGTGACAGATATTCATATAGTGTTTGTGTATTACTGAAAAAGAAAAAGTCATCAAACGTCAGCATTCAATTTCGTTGACATTTTATTTTTATATTTATATGTATGTATTTTTTTAAAGTGTATATATGGTGTTGTAATGATGAAATCGTTTGTTTAATGCTAGAAATGTGAGCCCAGACTCCAGCACTATGAAGTCCTATCACCTGCTCCACACACATCACGTGACATGTCCCGTACCGTGAGTCCACAGGTTTGAATGGAATAGCAGGTGCATTATTGAGCTCTTACTCCACCTGAGGAACAGATGTAGTTGTACACAGGACAAAAGCTGTGTTTCATCCACTCCTGCAGCTACACTATTTACAAGCCTTCAGATAACAAGCAGTGACAGGAAAAAAATCCGTTTGAACACGTAA
The DNA here is from genome assembly GCF_022985175.1 of Labeo rohita. Taxonomy (NCBI): domain Eukaryota; kingdom Metazoa; phylum Chordata; class Actinopteri; order Cypriniformes; family Cyprinidae; genus Labeo; species Labeo rohita. The sequence continues at coordinate 14,674,561 of NC_066873.1, forward strand.
GTCATCTTTTATCACTTATTTTTTCGTTAACATTAGTAAATGACTGCTATATTTGCAAACTAGTCATACTAATGACATTTCTCCAAGTGTCCTTGAGATAAACCGTCACGTTAAATTTAGAGTTTCAATTTCAATTTTCTAGAAACTGCAGGTTGAAATGTAGGTCTTTAAATGAACCATAGTGATGATGTTTTGAGGTAAATATTCAGTTTTCAATATAGCCTAGTTGGTGGACAAGGTGGATTTTATTTTATTTATTTTATTTTTTATTCATAAAATGTTCTAATGACATTATTTGTGGGCCAAAACTATCTTTTGTATGCTATTTACCTGTTTGTGGTATCATTCATTGTTTTTAGCAGCATAATTGATTTCTACTGTGATTTACCCCATATAGTGTGACATATGCCTGCTGTGCATATGTGGTGTATATTTATTTTCCTGGAAAGTGTAAATGTAAATATATTTTTTCTTGTCTAAAGGTGCGCCTATACAGAAATTGACTTTAAACTGAAACCCAACTAGCTCCAGTCTCTGTTATACTCTTCAAATAAAAAAAAATTAAGTAATTTTAGTAATTTAAGTAATTAAGTATTTTTAAAGCATAATGCTTTGATTCAGTAGAACAGTACCATGGTATTTTGTGAAAGGCTGCCTGTGTAAATGGATGATTATTGAACCTGACACCTCTACTCCCACACCTTTAGGTACAGATTAGTATCCAATTTCTCAAAACCGTCAAATTATTTTGCAAGATTACTTAGGTCTATATCATTGTCCTTGTCGGTAATGAACTATGTCAGTCTCAGAGGTTTTTTCTCATCTGTGGACAAGTTCAGTTGGACACAGATCATGATGTGGCCACACTTATGTTGTAATTAACATGAACTTTGTCCTTTCGCAATCTTGAGTAGTCAAGTTACGAACCTCTGCTCAAGGCATCATTCCCCAGAATTTTAAATTTGCTCATCGGGCCAATATATCTCAATCACAAATCTAAAAAAATATGTCTCATAAAATTGCAATATGCAATCTACTCAACTTAAAGGAATAGTTCACCCAAAAGTGAAAATTCTTTTATCATTTACTCACCCTGAAGTTGTTCCAAACATATATATAAGTGTTGAACACAAAGAAGAAGAATAATGGTAACTAAAGAGTTGATGGTAGCCATTGACTTCCATTGTATGGAAAAAAATTGTAGTTAATGGCTACCGTAAACAGTTTGGTAACTCACTTTCTTCAGAATATTTTGTTTTGTGTTCAGCACCTGAAGGAAAGTCATACAGGTTTGGAACAACGTCAGGGTGAGAAAATGACAGAATTTTCATTTTTGGGTGAACTACCCCTTTAAATGTCAAATAATTACTTCGACCTACTCTAGATGGCACACTTGTACAAATTTCACACACGCACATGTTTTATGACTATATACACGCATTTCCTAGGTATATTTCTGGAGTTAAAGATATGCACATTTGCACATTAGACTATTTAGCGTAATACTGTCTTAATCTGAATTTCCTAATTTTGGTGAAAGGTTAGTCATTGACAGTAACCCCTCGTCTGCTGCTTTCATCATCTGGCACTCTATCCACTGGCACATATTGCTTAGTATTTTGCAAGAGCTGGGGTACATATAAAAGATAAATGACATTTTGAAACCACTAGTGTGACAGTCCATTGACTTAATAGAAGACATTAGACATATTTGGATTTATATTATAGATTTTCTTTATTGTATTTGGTTGCTGCTTTGTGAACGCAAGTTTTTGTAATAATAGTTTATTTTGTTGTCATCTTTAGACTCTGTACAATGTCTGCCGATGAGTTTATATCACAGAGTGATTCCAAGGAAATTCCTGTCTCTGGAAATGATGCTGAAGGGTATGTAGACTTGATCAATTAAATATGTCATTTCTGTCTTCCTCCAGTATTGTACTTCATGATAATTTACTGCTTATTTTCTTATTTGATGTATATATTATGATATCATGTAATAAGTCTTATTTGTCTTTATTGCTAGTTCTGTTAAAACTGAAGAATATCAGACCGTATCACTCCATGACTCCAAAAACCAACTGAATGGGGATTGTTCATCCTCTGCAATGAAGAGTAACACAGGTGAATGTTCACAACACATTTGCATATTAAAAATCCAACTATTTTGCATAAATTCTAAAGATTATTCAGTTCTCCTTTCTGACAAATATATCAATATACAAATATACAAATGTACAAATATATATACAATTTACCAAATACATTCTTGTAAAAATGACAAATTATATAATTTCTGAATGTCACTTTTTTCATCTTATAATTAGAAACATACAGAAATTAGGCAGAACAAAATATATGTAATTTATAAATGCAGCTTCAGCAGAAAAGATTTTTTGAAATTGTAAATAACATTTTTTTTATAAGAAAAATATATAAATATATAAAAAAAATATAATTCACCAAATACATTCTTGTAAAAAAAATACAAATTATATGATTTCTGAATGTCACTTTTTCATCTTATAATTAGAAACATTAAGAAATTATGCAGAAAAAAGTATAAAATGTGATTTATAAATGTAGCTGCAGCAGATATTATTTTTTTGAAATTGTAAATAACATTTTTTTTTTTACAAGAAAAAAATATAAATATATAAAATATATAATTCACCAAATACATTCATGTAAAAATTACAAATTATATGATTTCTGAATGTCACTTTTTTCATCATATAATTTGAAACATTAAGAAATTAGGCAGAAAAAAAAGATAAAATGTAATTTATAAATGTAGCTGCAGCAGAAATGATTTTTTTTTAAATTGTAAATAAAACTGTTTTGTTTTGTTTTAAAAGGAAAAAAAATATAGAAATATATAATTCACCAACTACATTCTTGTAAAAAATACAAATTATATGATTTCTGAATGCCACTTTTTTCATCTTATAATTAGAAACATTAAGAAATTATGCAGAAAAAAATTATAAAATGTTATTTATAAATGTAATTTATAAATGCAGCTGCAGCAGAAATGATTTTTTGAAATTGTAAATAAAACAAAGTTTTTTTTTTTTACAAGAAAATATGTTTTAATGGTTATATTTAATTTAATGTGACACTTGCTGTTACTTAGTAATTATTTGTGAAATGTATTAGCAAAGTCATTTTTATTAAGTAACATCTATTAAACCATACTAGTTAACAATAGATACAGAATTTGTTTAGTCCATTTTTTTTTTTTTTTTTTTTTTTTTTACCTGTTACACCTGATTGGTGAGAAACACATACCATATCCTGTCAGTAACCTGACCTATTTCTCCACTCTAGTTAAGCTGTTAGTTCCTCTGTGTTTTTCTGTGTGAGTGTGTGACAGGAGACGAGGGCAGGTGCCTGAAAGGACCTATCTCTTCTTGCTCAGACAGCATGCAGAAGAAGCTTCATCTATAAATTTACAAAACCTTTCAGAAGCACTTCTAAAATACAATCATGTCTCCTGTGTGTCCTTGCTGTCCCGATCATAAAGGTGAGGAACCGGCTATACCGTTGACGCCTGGAGATGTGCGTCTCGCTCCAGCCCAGGAGCTATGGAGCACAGAGAGAGACAAGCCTGTTAAACTGAGGATGGAGACGTCGGGACTCGGCTCAGAACCTCCGATGACAGTCCATCAGATGTTCATGGCTACGGTGCAGAAGTACGGAGACTGTCCGGCCCTCCGTTACAAGAAAGATGAAACGTGGGTCACTCTGACTTATAAGGAATACTATCAGCAAGCAAGAGCGGCAGCCAAAAGTTTTCTAAAGGTTCGAATTCACACCTTTTCATCTTTTAAAATAATTTCAAAGGCTTTTCAGAAATATTCTTAATGGGTTGTTTCTTAATACCTGATAGCTGTTTACTTTCTGCATGGAATGTGCTGTGGAATAAACAATATTTGCTCTTTAAACACATTTAATGTTTGAACACAAACATATTCTAGAGTTTTTTTTAGTTTTTCTAGCGTGTTTGTCTTTGGAAGTTCTTTTGAATTACATTTCTGATTCATATTTGTATTAAAGCTCTAAACAGCTCTAGGGTGTGAATTGCATTTGCATATTCATTTTTTTTTTTTTTTGTGTGTATTCTAGCTTGGCCTGGAGCGATTCCATGGCGTCGGTGTTCTGGGCTTCAACTCTCCTGAATGGTTTATAGCAGACGTTGGATGTATCCTAGCAGGGTAATGATTGAGAATTTATTTAATCTTTTAAACGTTAATCTACATGAAGTTAGAGAATGAGGAAGAGATTTAAGGAAAACATTTTGATGGAATGTGGGATCTGATAGCCTACTTTTCTAAATGCATATCTTGTTTTGTCACAGGGGACTGGCCACTGGAATCTACACGACTAACTCTCCAGAGGCTTGCCAGTATGTCGCTGATAACTGTGAAGCTAACGTTCTGGTGGTGGAAAACAACAAACAACTGATCAAAATCCTCCAGGTAGTTTAAAAATGAAGAGTTTTGATTATTAATGCTTTAGATCAAGGGTGTCAAACTCAGTACCTGGAGGGCCGCAGCACACACACAAACACATAAACAATGTAGTTTTTTATAAGCCTGAAGAACTTGATAAGCTGGATCACGTGCATTTAATTAGGGCTGAATCTAAACTTTGCAGGAACTGAGTTTGACACCTGTGCTTTAGATCAGGGATAGGCGATGTCGGTCCAGGAGTGCCGAGGTCCTGCAGAGTTTAGCTCCAACCCTGAAAAAAAAACTAGTGATCCTGCAGACCCTGATTTGCTTGTTCAGGTGTGTTTGATTAGGGTTGGATCTAAACTCCAAAAGACAGCAGCACTCCCGGACCGACGTTAACTATCCCTGCAAAAGATTCACCCTGAATCATGATTCATCCTCTAAAGACATGAACATGAGAAAGACGCAATAAAAAAAGGTTCCAAAAGTACTAGTACAGAGATAATAGCATTCTTTCAATAACAAAAAGTGCATTCATAGTTATGAGTCAAGTTATGTGTCAAACATATTTGATACATTACTGATTTTATAATTAGATTACAAAATATTAGACCATCAGATGTAACAATAAACAATATTTTAACAGCATTAAATAATCCTTACTGATGTTAGTCTTGTTATCTTGTTATATATATATATATATGTATATATTCATTCATTCATTCATCTCCCAGTCACATTTTCTTGGTTAAATGTCCATTACTTGCACTACCAGAATAAAAATCTATATTGTATTTTTATATTAACAGTGTAATGCAATTAACAAGCTATTCTATTTATTAAAATGTTTAAAGTATTAAAAAGTACAAATCTCATAAGTTTAGTTTTTTAAAGCATTTTACATTTATTCCAAAATAATAATTCAATTGGTAACAATTGGGGCGGGACAAGTAAACAACAGACAAAGTGGGCGTGATGTGAACATAAAATAACCAAAAGTGTCTAAAAAGGGGGAAGAAAATTGTCCAAAATAAACAGGGGATCTGGTGTCCTCGTCGTGCTGGGGGTTCCGTGAAAGAGGGGCAGTGTTCGAAAGGGAAGGGTCCAGGTAAGGGGTGGAGTCCGGACTCCAGACTATTTGTATATTGATATATTTGTATATTGATATATTTGTCAGAAAGGAGAACTTCACTGATGCACACTAAATAAGGTCTGTTAAAACTCTGGGCTCAGGGAAGGTGAGACAGATGCGGACTCCCACTGTAACTTTACCTGAAGGTGTCACTGTTGGACAGTTTTACTTTAGAAAAATAAGTGATTTATACACTTTCGTCATATTTTGTAATATTTGCATTGTTTTATTTTTGTACTATGAATTCTTTCTTCAAATTAATTATCAGTTTTCTTTCACTGTCCTCACAGGTCAGAGATCAGCTGCCACATTTGAAAGCTATTGTTCAGTACAAGGGAGAACTGGAGCAGAAGTTACCCAATATATATACGGTATGTTTTTGCCATGAAAAAAATGCCTCTGAATGCCAAATTGTTGTACAAAACATGTAAGAAAATACAGATAATGCAGGTTTACTGATAGGTACAGATAAGTAATGTTTGTTCCCAAACAAGGAAGAATCAGAATGTACAGTGTTTTTTTATCTTTCACAAAAATCCAGTCAAGGAAAATGAATGAAAACTGCAATATTTATCTAGTATGTCTACAAATCAAATAATCAAACAGTGCTATTGATATATGCTCAATTTGATTATCTTTTAGTGGGCTGAATTTATGAAGTTGGGAGAGAGTGTCCCTAATTCTGAGCTGGATGCGGTGATAGACAGTCAAAAGGCCAACGACTGCTGCACATTAATCTACACATCAGGCACAACAGGGAATCCCAAAGGGGTCATGCTCAGCCATGATAATGTGAGTACCACTTAAACCAGGGGTCATCAAACGTGTTCCTGGAGGGCAGGTGTCCTGCAGAGTTTACCTCCAACTTTCCTCAGCACACCTGCCTGGAAGTTTCAAGTATACCTAGTAAGACCTTGATTAGCTGGTTCAGGTGTGTTTGATTAGGTTTGGAGCTAAATTCTGCAGGGACACTGGCCCTCCAGGACCGGATCTGGTGACCCCTGACTTAAAGTGTCACATAAAATGACTAGTTCAACACACACCAGATGTAATTAATCACATATAAAGCAAGTGTAATTGTGTTTAATTTGGTGGGATAAGTAGTGCTGTCCCTTAAAGTTTATGTAAAACATCCTTCTTCTGTCCAGATCACTTGGACAGCCAATGCAGCCGGTCTCACGGTCGGTCTGAAAATGGCTGAGGAGACACTCGTGAGCTACTTGCCCTTGAGTCACGTGGCAGCCCAGGTCCAAGACATGTGGATCTGCATGAGGTTTGCCGGCATAACCAATTTCGCCGAGCCGGATGCCCTGAAGGTTAAAATCCAGCTTTTATGCTGAGTTTTAAGATGTTTCAGAAAATATACATTTTTCTAGATTTATATTAATTCATTCACCCTTTTCTACAAATGAGGAAACACAACTAGCAGTGTCTTGATTTAAATCACCATAGGGCTCCCTGGCCAACACCCTAAAAGAGGTGCGTCCCACAAGCTTCTTGGGAGTTCCTCGAGTGTGGGAAAAAATGCAGGAGGCAATGAAATCCGCTGGTGCAAAATCGTCCGTCACGAAGAAAAAGATTGGAGACTGGGCCAAGGGGATCGGGCTTCAAGCCAGCTATAATGCCATGAATGGGTGTGTTTCAAAAGAACCATGGATTCAATTTTAAACTGAATCATCTGAAAGAATCCCAAAGTTCATTTTATTTCTTTGCAGTGATTCCTCCGTGCCTTGGGGCTTCACGTTGGCGAATGCCCTGGTTTTCAAGAACGTAAGAAAAGCTCTGGGTCTTGACCGCTGTACGGCCTGTTTCACAGGTGCAGCTCCCATCACCAAAGACACACTGGAGTACTTCATGAGCCTTTACATCCCTGTTTTTGAGCTGTACGGCATGAGCGAGAGTACCGGACCTCACTCCATCTCCTGGGCCGAGGGTTACCGCATTACGAGGTTAGAGGCATTATGTGCTTTATTATTCGCTTTACATTTTGTTGTTGCTATTATACTTTACATCAAAGAACAAATTTTTGTGTTCATATGGAAAAGAAAAATTACATGATTTGGTTTGGAATGACATGATTTTGAATCATAGATAACAGAATATTACCTTTTGGACGAACTATAGATGATTCAAAGGCACTTTTTGATTGTTCTGGTTTTGTAGTTACAGTGACCTTAAAGTGCTCCTATTATGCCTTTTCAAATATGATCTTTCATGTAGTGTGTCATGTATCTGTATGTGAACATAAACTGTCTGCAAAGTTGTGAAGCCGACAGTGCACGATAAATAAAGTTATTGTCTATCAAAAAAAGAGTCGGCTCACATTTGCCTGAACGATTCGTCAGGAATTCGAATCTTTTACTGTTACGGCCATACGTCATGAAGTAACACATTTGCATAATGTCCGCCCACGATCTGCGTCACGAACAACTTGCCCGCCCACAACAGTAAAATTTCCATGTGGTTTACGTCACATGGAAATTTACACGTACATTATACGGAAGACGCTGTATCCTACGCTGTGAGTAAAATTGTTTTATATTCACTTCCAAAAGATGAATCTACAAAGATTTTTTTCTAGCGATCGTTCAAAATATGTAGTTGTGTATGTTATGTTGTGTAACAACCCTGTACATGTCTTGCTAACTGGCTACCTCACACTTCTGTAGTTCTGTTGTTCAGCTGTGGACCCACTGTAGTCTGACAGTTTGTGATTGATGCAGCTTGACTGTCTGTCTCATTAGTTGGAGTAATGATAAAGGATGGCGCACAAAGCGGCTTTCACACTGAATGCGGAAAGCACTGTACTATGAAACCCATTCGTTTCAAATGCTTCCGTGCGAGGACAGCTTGTTTCTGCATGGACCAAAGCGCACGTGCACCGGAGCTCGCACGCCGTGGACAAAGTTCAAATGACTTGTTCAAATGAACTTTTGCCGCGTTCGGTGTGAAGGCCACCTTGTTGCATTATGCAGTGTTGAAGTTTACAACACAGAGGTTTGCTCGGTTCGCTTGCATAAGCAAATTGCAAGCACTTTCCACGGTAGTCTGTGCTAACTTGTCGATCAGCCACTTCAGCCGTTTCATCGTCAGACTCTGGCTCGAATTGGTATGGTAAAATCGATGCCATCTTTTCTATGTATTGACAAGTATCCAGGCCTGTCATTCAGTTATGGCAATGGGCGTTTCGTTTTACCGACACGCTGTACACGGTAGATCAATCATAAAGGACTGCGCCGTCTGACCAATCACAGCAGTGAGGGCTCACGGAAAGAAGGAGTTTAGAGAGACTGATTCTTCGAACTGCTTTGCACGAGTCGTTTACGAATCATTTAGAAATGGGGTAAAATTAAATCTATTTTTGGAGAAAACTAAAGTGTTTTTTGACCTTGCATACATGTAAACCTGTTTTGGGAGTCTATTAAAACAATATTAGCAACCTTTAAAATGGCATAATAGGAGAACTTTAAAAATTAATTGGACATTTAAAGAAGTAGTTCACCCAAAAATCATTTACTCACCCTCAAGTTGTTTCAAACCTGTATGCATTTTTGATTTAGTCTTAGTCTTTATCTTCAGACTAAAATGCTTAATAGTCTTAGTCACATTTTAGTCATTTGAGTCTTTCATAGTTTTAGTTCAGTTTTAGTTAATGAAAAGTCATTGCATTTTTGTTAACTTTTAGTCATTACTTTTTTAGTCAAACTGAAGTTACCAGTTACTATTGGTTGAAACTCATTGGTTACTTCTGAAAAAAGCTCTGGTAGTATTTGCAGATGACAGCTGTGTGACATTCACGTTTTGTTCTCCTCAAGTTGTGGTAAGGTGATGACTGGCTGCAAAACTAAGTTAGACAAGCCAGATCCAGATGGGAATGGGGAGATCTGTTTCTGGGGGAGGCATGTGTTTATGGGATACCTGAACATGCCAGACAAGACTGAGGAGGCGCTCGATGCAGACGGGTGGCTTCACTCGGGAGACCTGGGCAAACATGATAAAGACAACTTCCTGTACATTACTGGCAGAATAAAAGGTAGAAACACACATCAAATTCGAGAATTTCACATTTGTAAAATAAGGGTAAAACAATGCCTGTCAACTTTTTCTCAGATGGATTCAAAGGGATGTTTCCCCCCAAAATAAAAATTCTGTCATTAATTACTCACCCTAATGTCTTTCCAAACCCGTAAGACCTTCGTTCATCTTCAGAAGATGAATTAAGATATTTTTGATGTAATCCCAGAGCCTTTTGACCCTGCATAGACAGCAATGCAGCTGAAAGTAGTAAGCCCAGAAAGGTAGTAAGGGCATTGTTAAAATAGTCCATGTGACATCAGTGGTTCAACTGTAATTTTATGACGCTTCTATGTCAGAACGCCAGCTCCTGTGTCAGCGGCACTACACGTGTCGTGGTACTCTTGTGAACGCGCGTCGATTGACATGGATGAGAAGAAATAGTTGAATAGAGAAATTTTTTGTTTTCTTTGTGCACAAATAGTATTCTCGTAGCTTCGTAACATTACGGTTGAACCATTAATGTCACATGGAGTATTATAGAGTAGTAACAATGTCCTTACTATGTTCCTGGGCCTTTAACTGGTCAGTTGCATTGCTGTCTATGCAGGGTCAGAAAGCTCTAAGATTTCATCAAAAATATTTACATTTGTGTTCTGAAGATGAACGATGGTCATGCGGGTTTGGAATGACATGAGGGTGAGAAATTAATGACAGAATTTTCATTTTTGGATTTCACATACAAATTTTGCAAATTTGGATTTCGCATACAAAATAAAAGTTTGAGTTTGCCTAATATAAGTGTGTGTAATTATTATGTATATATACAAGCACATTCAAGTATATGTGTTTATTATAATTTTTATATATTGAATATATTAAATATTTTGTACATTAATAACATTTCTCTTAAATATATATATTGATTTTTGTATATTCATTTATACATAATAATTACACACCGTACACACACATATATAAGGCAAACTCAAACTTTTATTTTGTATGCGATTAATCGTGATTAATCGTTTGACAGCTCTAATTAACATGAGGGAACAAACTACAGTCCCATGGAATACTGTGAACGAAACATTGAAAATCGAAACATTCACAATTAAAATGATGCATAAATGTAAAAATGTCATTGATTATATTTTATACTGTTAAATACTGTTTACATTTCTAAACATTCATTTTGCCATTAATTGTAATAATCCAGTGAGATTTTTGTATGGAGCACAGGCTGTTGTCAGACTCCTTGTGCAAACAGAGATCTGATCTCTCCATCATTCAATCCAGTCTTTCTTAAGAAACAGAAAAAACGGAGACAGACTAAATCCAGAAGAACTGTGGCAACATCTCCAAGATGCTTTAAGAGACCTACACCTACAAAGCTACAGTACTGTTAACATTTTTAGGCAGTTAGGCACATAAAATGAGGATGCTGTCAAAAACAATGTCATAAATAGATTTTCTTTATCAATGAGCTTATATTAACTAAAATAAATCAGCATTTGATGTGAATACCCTTTGCGTTTAAAGCAGCTTTTGCCCTAGGTGCACTTGTGCATAGTTTTTCATGTAGCTTTGAAGGTAGGTTATTTAAAACATCTTGGAGATGTTGCCGCAGTTCTTCTGGATTTAGTCTGTCTCAGTTTTTCTGTTTCTTCATTCTTCTTCATTCCAGAGACAGACTGGATGATGGTGAGATCAGATCTCAGTGTGGAGCACTGACTGTTGTCAGACTGCCTGTGCAAACAAAAATCTCACTAGATTATTACAATGGCAATGGCAAACAAAAATGTTTGGAAATGTAAACTGATATTTTTTACTGACACACTACAGCAAAAGATAGAAATAACTTACTTTAAACCATTTTTTACCTGGTGAAAATACTAGTGGCCTAAAATTTTGCACAGTACTATATATATGTGTGTGTATATATATATATATATATATATACACACGCACACACACACACACACACACACAAATACTTAAGTTGTTTGAGAGCATATGTCAGTTGCAGTATCATGGGTAATTGGTAGTTTGTTTCTTTTTTTTTACCGGGCATTCAGCTGTTAAATTGAAATAAACATTTGTTTATACATGTGTATTTAATGACCTTATTCTTGTAGAATTAATCATTACTGCTGGAGGAGAAAATGTACCACCTGTCCCTATTGAGGACGCCCTGAAGGAGGAGGTGTCAATCATCAGTAATGTCATGCTGATTGGAGACAAAAAGAAGTTTCTCTCTATGCTGCTCACACTCAAGGTGAGTCTACATTTACTCAAAGAAATAGTTTACCAAAAAATGAAACTTTGCAAAAATGCACTCACCCTCATGAGTTTGTTTCTGTACTGGAACGGATCTGGAGAAATTTAGCGAGACGTAATGCTAAATTTCTCCAAATCTCTTGCAATGAAGAGAGTTTTTTTTTTTTTTTTTCCCAGCGAATTGTAATTTTTGTGTGAACTATTCTTTTATTAATGAGACCATGAAATATCCACATTTTACCAAATATTTACATTTATACTACCAGCTATCAAAAAATCTTTGCTAAGGCATCATTTTTTTCAGAAGGAATATTTTCTTTCATTTTTAGTGTAATGTTGATGATAATGGAGACCCCACAGATGAACTGACCCCATTAGCAGTGGAGTATTGTCAGCAGCATGGTGTAATTGCAAGCAAAGTCTCAGAAATTATTAACAAAAAAGAGCCAGCAATTTACAAAGCCATCCAGGAAGGCATAGACCGCATTAATAACAAAGCCACATCCAATGCCCAGAGAGTCCAGAAGTGGACCATCCTTCCACAGGACTTCTCCATATCTGGTGGAGAACTTGGTGAGTGTTATTTCTTTATATGGACAAGGGTATAAAACAGGAAAAGTGAGTTTACTGACAAACAGCGTCTAAAAAGGATAGCAGAAGTACCTTTATCTGTCATTGTAACTCAACTATGAGAAGCATTTGTCAATAGCTCTTGAATGTTTTGATAAAAGCCCTTTACAGAACATACTGAACATATACTTGCCTAACCGCAATTCCTAAACGCATAATTGTAGTAAACTATGTAAACAAACTGATGGATCTATTAGATGTGAATGTCAGGTTTTTTTGTTTGTTTTGCTCAGGTCCAACCATGAAGCTCAAAAGACCTGTCGTCAGTAAAATGTATCAAGACGAAATAAACAAATTTTATGAAGAATAACAGAAGAGCTCGAATAAAACTGTGGGAATTAAACAGCTGACTACACTGGGACCATATTATTTTTGCCATTGATCAGTAATTTGTATTTTGCTCACTCCAGGGCTTCTTGTGGACCTCACTATTATAACACATCTCAATGTCCTAAGTCAAACTGTCCATCATTTTATACTAACAGATTTATTACCTTCTACAAAGTTCCAATTAATCAGTTTTATATCTATCTATTTGTCATTACAACTGTATATTCTGTACAATATATGAAATTAGAGTTGATTGTATGTAAGTGACATTACTGTGCATATTACTGTTAATGTAAGTTCTGTGATGAAGTCAATTTGTCTAAATAAAAATAGGCATAGACTGAGTCTGTACAGATTAATAATGTTGCTTACACAGAGCATTGTTGATACTTCAAACAGTTACAACGTAACTGTAAAGAAACGTGTGACAATTGTTCTCTTGCTGTTCAAATTTCACCCAGTACATTGAATATTTATGAGAGTGAAGACTATATGTTGGAATATATAAATAAATAATATATTAGAACTCCATGAGTAAAGTATGCATTTGCATGCATTTGTTTGCCTCCTTTTATATATGACCACCCTATGGAATCAAAAATATAAAAAGTTAAGAGAGATTTCTGAATTGTGAGACATACTTAGAATTGCAACTGTCTCTGAGGGATATAAAAAAATCTGAATTGTGAAATATAAACCCATTTTCATTGTATGATTAAGAAACACCCAGCAGTTTGAAAACACCCAAAAAGTCAGAAAGGCCTACTTTTGCTCTGCAGAGACATACATTTTATTTTTTTTGGCACCTTTTTTTTTCACAAAACACTGAATATAGAAGGTTTGCACTTATGTCACGGTTTGGTCAGTTACCCAGATGTGCGGCCATATTGGAGATACTCGGATGTAAACAACAGCATGGATTGCACAGCTTATGTAGGGTGCTACTGAATACTTGTTCTGCTAATTTATGCGGCCTAAACCACGGAAAAACGCGTGGAAGCTGCAAAATCATATAGAGAAGGACTTAGTAAGCAGGAAAGCGTGAAATATTTTGACAGATTAATATGGTAAAGATAGTACGAGTAGTATTAATTAAGATATTCAAGTCAAGTCAAGTCGAGCTGTATTGTCATTCTGCTAAACGTGTGGACATATAGTGGAACAAGATGTCGTGTCTCACAGGACCACGGTGCTACATACTAGTTAATTAAGCATAATATAAACATACAACAGTACACGAAAAAGAAAAGCAATTATAGACTTATACAACAGCTAACAATCTGACTATACATATACTATAAATACTATAACTATAATAAATAGTTGACTACACATACAAAACTGAGACAACAAAAAAACTTTACATAAGTACTGTACATGACGTGATTTGTACATGAAATTGTGCAAAAGGGATATTTTGTGCATTAAATTGTGCAGAAGAGAGATTTTGAGGAAAGCAGCGCATAGTGCAATGCACAAATAAACATAGTCCTACTGAGCCTCTGTAGCATATTAGATATTAGATATTAGCCTAATACTTCTAAGAACAAGCACGAATGTTGTTAAGATTTTTGCCCTGGAAATTCTGGTTTAGTTTGGCCAACCACAAACACATTTTGTTCCTCCGTTTTTTGCACTTTTCTCTTTGATTTGTTATATCTTTTGGTAGTCTATGCTACTCTAGTTTTTCCCGGTCCGACAGATCTTTTGCTGGTTCATGCTGGTCCTTGACCAGCATAAACCAGCAAAGGACCAGCTTAAACCAGCATCAAAACATACCTACCAGCATATGCTGGTTTTTTCACCAGGGTTGATGGCGCTTCGTGAAAACACTCTATTAACGAGAACGGAGATTGTGTAATTTATTATGGCAAACTATTAAACTCCACTGGGAAAGTATTTATTGGACTCCATTTGTTTCGTTTCTTTTATGAATGTAGTTTTTGTTCTGACTATGGGAGTGTCATTTTTGTGAGTAGATGCAGGAAATCCTCCTGATAGTATGTTTATGTCTGCCTGTGTGGGTCTGTTTCCAGACAAAACAAAACAAAACAAAACAAAATGTCTCTTTCCGATAAGGTACAACACTAAAGTCACACTGTTGTTCAACTCCACCCCGCACCACAGGTTTTGTATATTGTCTTCCCGAACCAGTTTTGAGGTAATGCAGAAACGCGAGCAAGAAACATTATCCCTTCATAAAAGCATCCTCTTTGTTCGCTTTTTCAGACAGTTTCACTGAGACTGATCTGTTTGTGTGCGTTTCCAATTGTTGGGGTTCTTTCAGTATAATTAAACATGTCTGGTGTTACATGCAGCTGTAGAAACCAATGAACTGTAATTATTTAAAGTATTTTTTCTAACACAGATGAAATGTTAAGTATGTGAAGTACCTGAGAGATTAGATTTTAGGATATACAATGACATTTAAGTACAGCTTTTAGTCATTATTCGGTCTAATATGTACTTTTATAGGTTATATAACTACCTACATTGTGCTGAAAAAAAAAACAAACTTGTATTATTTCTTAGATCCTCCCTTTTCTAGTTTGTACTATTCTGAACAATGTCTGACATTATATATTAGCACTACTAATATTCATGTTTATTGCTTCTTTACGAGGAATCTCTTGATGTATTCCTCAAAAAGTTGCTTTGGATACAGGTATTTACTAAATGAATAAATATGAAAAATACATGAAAAATGAAACGAAAAATGAAAAATGAAAAATAAAACTTTTTATTTGAAATGTAAATCATTCTCATGTCCCCTATTTATTCAACTTATCTCTTCAACATGACACATTAATCTTTTTCTCAACAGCCTGGTTATTGCTTTGCTGATTATCGAACTTGATATCTGTCCATTAAGGACAAAGTCCTCAGATCACAATCTGCGTGCAGTACATTCAGTCAAATCAAGTCATCAGTTCACCTTGCATAACTTCACCAGTAATAAAAGAGCTGGAACTGAGTCATTTTCATTCACTATATCTCTGCTGGCCACTAGATGAACCGTCCATACTGGACTTTGGTCTAAACAAAGTATTAACTACAATATTTCAGTTTAACCCTAGAAACATTCTCATTGTCTTACATCTTTGTACTCTAAATGATAATAATACTCTAGGTCAAAGGTTGTGTATTTCATACATCTGACCTGAGCAGTTTTAGTGACTGATCAGACTGGCTCTGGATCAGTGTGGAATGTCCCCTTATGGGGGTGAGTTGACTGCCTTTGGCTCTTGCAACACAGACTGACTGGCTTAAAAACTTTGTCCCCAAAAATGAATTGCATTGGTTTTGGATTTCGCTCATTTATTTAGAAAATTACAACATACCTGTATACAGAGTGAAATCTTACACAAGTCTTAAAGGGATAGTTGACCCCCAAATTAAAAAAATTCTGTCATTATTTAGTCTTATGTTGTTATGTTATGTAGGTAAACCTGTGGTTTTTTTTATGTGCAAGAAAAAAGTAAATCTTTAGTAAAATGTTCAGACTGCTCTTTTAAAATGTTTATAAACTTTTTGATTTTGTCCTTTGGCCCTCACTTAAAGGGCTAGTTCAGTTCCAAGCCAAAAATTTCCTGATAATTGTCTCACCCCCTTGTCATCCAAGATGTTCATGTCTTGATTTCTTCAGTCAAAAAGAAATTATTCTCCATATAGTGACTTCAATGGCCAGCCAAGGAATGAAAATGCTCATCCTGCACTAGCTCTGCCATGTACACACGTGTCTTCACGCATTGCTTAATCACATTGGAAAGGTCATGTGCCATGTGCTTATTTATTTGTTTGTGTTTCGGTTCAGAAATGTAGGGTAGGGTAGGGTAAACTCTATCTCATTTTCTCTTTCAACTTCAAAGTCGACCCACATTGTTGTTTTACATTTTTGTCAAGGGATTTTCACTTTCTTTCCAATTTCGCTTTGTAAAGTGGGTTGGTACTTCCGTGCTTGAATAAATAATACCTGAGGTTAAGCTATCTTAAGACAAGCATTTGTGGTTAAAAGCAAGACGTCTGTTAAAAATCTCTTGATCTGGGTAGCATCTGCTGTCTGACAGACGTCTGTAAGATGTCAGTTTTACATACATTCTAAATCATAAACATCTTAAAGACATTTAATATACGTCTATTTGCCATCTGATTGGAAACGTCCAACAGGCGTATTGCAGATGAGCAAACACTGGTCTTGCAGATGTAATAAACGCATAAGTCTCTGTGATGTACGTGTGCTATCAGGGAATCATTTCTGTAGATAAGACCCATATTTCTCGATTGGCATAGTGTAGAGCCCTTCAAAGCTGCAATGAAACTGCAGTTTGGACCTTCAACCTGCTGTTCCTCGTTTAAGTCCACTGTATGTAGAAAAATCCTGGGATGTTTTCCTTAAAAACCTTACTTTCCTGATTATTTACTCACCCCTGTCATCCAAGATGTCCATGTCTTTCTTTCTTCAGTCGAAAAGAGTCCTTTAAACAATAAGAGTGCTTTAATTTTTTTAACCATACCTTTATTAACAAAATGTGAATGATAAAACACAAATCTTTTATTAATTTTATTGGGCAGCTGTTACCTTATGACACTTAATAAAGGACTTGATGACATATATTCTCAAGGTATAGGCAGGGTATGTAAGCGGTTTATTAAAAACTGTGCAACACTGCGCTCATGTGGTCATAATACAGACAGTTCACACCCGTTGCATTCATAGGAAACTACATCTTCATCTTAAAGAATAATTAAATTCATTCACCTGCTCAACAAAACACAATCAGCAATAATGGCAGAGAAGGTTATCATTCACTAAGTAATTGGTTCTAAAAACCGTATTTCTGTGTGTCCATGCTGAACTGGCTGTTTCACCAAATGCAAACCAGTACGTGCAGTGGCTTCTAGCACTGTGAAGAGCCTTGTAGTGGTTAATGGGAGGAACTACAGGTCCTCTCTAAAGATATTTTGATATTAGTAACTTGAGTAATGCTTTTTTACATTTTCATACATAGATTATATTTATGTGTTTAATAGTAGGGCAAAAGCAGTATGCTGATTACTATTTAACATATATATATAACATATATAAATACAATACGGGACGCTTTATCACCTGAAAGCTGAATAAATAAGCTTTCCACTGATGTGTGGTTTGTTTAGATAGGACAATATTTGGCCGAGATAAAACTATTTGAATATCTGAAATCTGAGGGTGCAAAAAACAAAATAAAACAAAAAAAATCTAAATATGGAAATATTTAAAGTTGTCCAAATAAAGTTCTTAGCAATGCATATTACTAATCAAAAATTAAGTTTTGGTATTTTTACAGTAGGAAATCTACAAAATATCTTCATGGAACATGATCTTTACTTAACACTCTTTATTACTCTTACTCTTTACTTTTTTGGCATAAAATAAAACTAGATCATTTTGACCCATACAGCGTATTGTTGGCTGTTGATACAAATATACCTGTGCTACTTATGACTGGTTTTGTGGTCCAGGATCACATATGTACTATTTAACATTCAAATGTAACCATAATTTTAACCTGAACATTCAATTATGTAGTGTAAAATCTGTATAAACTCCATATCAACTGTAAAACTGGTAAATCTGTAAATAGTGCACTGTAAAAAATGTATATATATCAATAGATAGTTAATACATAAAATGCTTTAAAAAAACAATACAAAGAAATTAATAACAACAGACCCTCTGAAGTGCATGCAAAATACAGTGCTAGACAGAATTATAGTTGAGAAAGTCAAGAACTGAATTTTTCCTAATGATGTTTATGTTTTGTCAGTAAAATATTGTGAAAAGTTTAACGAGACAAGTTGGAAAGGACAACACAATGCATTTTGTGTCATAAACAAATGTGCATAAAGGCTTGATATTAGTAAATTAATAATGATTACAAATGAGTAAAAGTTTCTTTGTTAAAAATATAGTTTACATTTAATTTCACATTTCATATACAGTATGTTTGAGAAGAAAAGAGTGCATGCAGCTAATTGTTATTTCATTGCTCTTCACTGTCATTTCACTACCCATTTACATCACAAATTGTTCGAAATGTTGGGTTTTATTAATTATTTTTTCTTGCAATTCTGCTAACATTACTTTGGTATTGAGAAACCCCTTAAAATCCTTTGCAATATATGAAAAATATGTATATGACAAACATATTATTAGCATATTATCTGCTAGTCTAACAGTCTTTGCCGACTGCTATGTGACCATAAGCCAGAACTGCTGTAGTGTGATTTAAAATGTAAAATGTTTTACCAATTTAAATGAAACAATTAAAAGCTCTTTGGCAAGTGATAAAAATGTAGTGATATAAGTGAAGTGCAACCTCATTTGGTGATGATAGCAACAGCTTTCTTCATCCAAGCATTGTTACTGAGTAGAGAGAGCATGAAACGAGCCACATCTCCTCTCGACACAGATGGGCCGATTGGCAGACCATTTTCATCAGGGACATAATAGCCTTCATGAGTGAGGAACTCATTGGCTTTAAAAACAACGAGAAAAAACAACACCACAAATTTAACAGAATACAAAAATACAGCTTGTTGTAATGTAATGGCAAAAGCAAACTTCCAATCATGATTTAGCAAAACTCGAAGAATAAACAAATGTATTACATTTTGCTTTTTATAAAAAATTACTATATGTATTCAAAATTAATTTTATGTATGATTAATAAATCCCACCTGTCGTTGGTATATTCTTGAGAGTTGGCGGCCGGACAACAGTCCAGTTGATGTCTTCATTCTGCTTAAGAAAGTTTTCCATTTCGTACATGTTGTTCAGAACACTTCTAATTATGGGAAGCAGCATGAAGCGGATGAGATAGGAAGAATTGCTGGCTGAATTAGCTGTGAAGAGTGTCATAGCAATCCAATTACTACATTCAGACCAAAAATACTGTGAGATAAAGACCCTTCAGTATAACAGCACTTACGGTCAGTGTACCATGAGGTCATGGTGATGATTCGATTGACTTTGACTTCACGCATTGCATTTAATGCTGCCTTCATAGACTGGGTGTAGCCAGTGACTCCATAAAAAAACGAGATTGGAAAGCCAAGACAGGACAGCACAGCATCCTGACCTTTGAAGTGCGGTTTCAGGCTGTCTTCTGAGAAAATGTCTGCTTCAACCACCTATCACATGAGGGTATGCGGTTAAACAGTACATTGTTAAAATGTGCATCATCTGGACTGAAACACATAAAATATATTATCTACAATGTACTGCCACAGCAGGCAGCTTAGTGTTAAAATTTCCTGATAATTTACTCACTCAATTTAATCACTTTACTGCACGTTCGCTTGTAAACACTGGGTTGGTACTTCCGCCTACGTGACCTTTCCAACAAGAGGAGAGGAGAGAGCGCTGGTTATTCACTCCCCCCACCTTCAATCCCTGCCGGACCCAGAACTCGAACCTGCAACCTTTTAGTTACAAGCCCAACTCCCTAACCATTAGGCCACGGCTGCCCCCAGCCAACCTGTTGATCCCCACTGAAGTCCACTATATGGAGAAAATTCCTGGAATGTTTTCCTTAAAAACCTTAATTTCTTTTTGACCGAAGAAAGAAAGACATGAACATTTTGGATGAGATAGAGGCGAGTAAATTATCAGAAAACTGATATTCTGGAGGTGAACTAATCCTTTAATCATATCTTCATTGCTGTGTCTGAATAACTGTCCTTAAAATCTTTACTTCCTGCAAAAAATGTAGGGAAAGCAAATCATGTGATGTTATAAATGAAATTTTATGCCACCCTCGTAATCGTTATGGTAAATTTTAGCCGTCTTCTACAGTGATACTGTACACAAACTCATAAAACAACTAAAATAAAGATAAAACAAAGTTTTGGATTAAAAAGTTAACGATTCTGACCTTGATGACTTAGAGAACTCTTTCATATTATTTAAATTCTAAAAGAAATAGTACAAATACAAAATAGTAATTACCAGTACCATTTACCATATTGTGCAGACTTGAGTCAACAATTATACTCAATCTTTATAAAATATTAATTTTGTCAGGTAGGACCTTGCAAAATGAATTCAAATGCATATTTATTGTGAATCCAATTACTTACACCTGGGAGCAAGTTCATGAACAATGAAAGAATATGAATGAAGTATTTTTCAAAAAGAATACCAATATATGTGACCCTGGACCACAAAACCATGTCTTATGTTGCACAGGTACATTTGTAGCAATAGCCAAAAATACATTGTATGGGTCAAATTTATCGATCTTTCTTTTATGCCAAAAATCATTAGGAAATTAAGTAAAGATCATGTTCCATGAAGATATTTTGTAAATTTCCAACTGTAAATATATCAAAACCTAATTTTTGATTAGTAATATGCAATGCTATGAACTTCATTTGGACAACTTTAAAGGTGATTTTCTCAGTATTTTGATTTTTTTGCACCATCAGATTCCAGATTTTCAATTAGCTGTACCTCGGCCAAATATTGTCCTATCCTAACAAACCATACATAAACAGAAAGCTTATTTATTCAGCTTTCAGATGATGTATAAATCTCAGTTTCAAGAAATTTACACTCATGACTGGTTTTGTGGTCCAGGGTCACTTATAACTTTGAGCTTCAACTTTCTAACTATTTACCTTGAGGTTCTCGTGCATTACCGTCAGTTTTCCCGGGTTTCTGACGATGGCCGTGACTGAGTGTCCCTGCTGGAGAGCCTGATTCACCAGCTGCAGCCCGGTTTGACCAGTCGCGCCAAGTACAGCAATCTTCATGATCAATCTGGACAAAACCTTCTATTCCTACTAAAACAAGAAAATGTGCAAAGCTGCCATAATATAGTCACGCTCGTTTGTACAACGCCCTGCAGAAAGTACTAAAAACTATGAACAGGGTTCCGGAACCTGCGCATAAGGTTGCGAAAAGTTAGTTTAGTTTTAACTATCTCCTTCATGTGATATAACCTGCTTACCAAACGTGCGGAAATGACATTTATTATTGCAAGACTCCTCCTCATGGACAACGACATTAAATGACTCTGCGGATACATTAAAACTGAACGTGTGTTTTTAGCCGAGGGAACATATTTGTAAATGATCCGAAGAATGTGAGCATCATTAAATTAAACATTTATACCTATTGTCAACGCACAAAACATCTAAGAAAACAACAAACTTAAATCACAACGCATGTCATATAACCGCACTGTGTAAACGCAATGATGATCGGCGTCATTTGTGTGCAAACACCTCAGTGTTCATTCTACATGGACTGCAAAAAACATATCAGTTAATATACTGCTAAAAATGAGCAAACTCACTCTAAAATCGCTCCTGATGGTGTGGGTGTCAACGCAACAGTAAACACATGCGCGCTCTCTGCTGTCAAACAGCTGCTGATATAACTTTCAACCTGGCTGACTCTAGTGCGCACGCGCACTGCGAGTATTTCACGTAAGAGTCCTGTCAAGTCCAAACGCTTGTTTCTCAAAATAAATAAATAAATAAACAAACTACAGGCATTATTAATACATGAAATTATAATAAAAAGTCTGGTTGGTTCCTTTTAAAAATTTCTTAAAAATGAAAGCTGTTGAAAAAATATATAGATTTTAATCAACTATCGTTATTGTAAATTGTAACTTTTATTATACTTAAAAGCAGTTATGCTTATTTTTTCTGTATGTTTGTAATCAGTAACAGACAGGTAGATAGATAGATAGATAATTGATAGATAGATAGATAGATAGATAGATAGATAGATAGATAGATAGATAGATTTATTTAATATTTTATACCTTCATTTGATAACCAGAAAAATAAACAACACAGAATTCCATTTAAAATAAATAAATAAATGTAAAAATAAATAAAAGTTGTTTTTATGCATTCAAATAAACAGACATGCTAAAACATATCTGGTAACAATAAAACGTAAGGTGAAAAAAAATGGGGTCCTAAACATGTATTTTTTCTTAACTTTTGATAAATTCAAATTCAAATTTGAAATTGACGGTATTGATGGTTTTAATGAATTACACATGATTAATTACATTTTGATTAGTAAAATTAAATGTAACCATTAAAAAGAAGTCCAGAAAAATGAAAACGAAAAACGGAATTTAAACAAACAAACAAACAAAAAAAAAACAAAATTTGGGGAAAAAATAGGGCCCTGTTTTTGCATGCAACTATATATGTTTGCTATTTGCAGTGATTACTATTTACTATTGTTCATATTGTGACATAGTCTTTAACCTTCAGTTTAACGTCTCGGACCCAATCCACGTTCAACCACCTGTGTCTAACAAAATCTTATGTGAGCATGACGTGAGCCCCCACCCAACACCGCTAGCACCTGATGTTTTGGCATCAGCCCCAGATGTTTTAAAATCCTAGAAACGCCCCTGGATAGATAGATAGATAGATAGATAGATAGATAGATAGATAGATAGATAGATAGACAGGTAGACAGACAGATAGACAGAGAAAGAGAAAGACAGAGGTAGATAGATAGAGGTAGAAAGAGAGAGAGAGAGAGAGAGAGAGAGAGAGAGCGAGAGAGGGACAGACAGACAAATAGAGACAGACAGGCAGAACATTAAATATTTTAATTACCCTATACGTTTTTCTTACTTTCTAGACTTTGTTGAATCAGCATGCTGAAACTTGGATGAAGTCTGAATAAAGAAGTGAGAGCAACCATCACCAACTAGATCACACACACACACACACGCCCTACATCAACTCTATACCTAAACCTACCTGTCACAGGAAACCTTCTGCATTTTTACTTTCTCAAAAAAAAAAAAAAAACTCATCCTGTATGATTTATAAGCTTTTGTACCCATGGGGACCTCAGTTTAGGTCCCCACTGTGACACGAGTCCCCATGAGTGTGTGTGTGTGTATGTGTATTCAGTTTTAGGTCCACACCAGGATATACAGTGGGTACAGAAAGTATTCGGACCCCCTTAAATTTTTCACTCTTTGTTATATTGCAGCCATTTGCTAAAATCATTTAAGTTGATTTTTTTCCTCATTAATGTACACACAGCACCCCATATTGACAGAAAAACACAGAATTGTTGACATTTTTGCAGATTTATTCAAAAAGAAAAACTGAAATATCACATGGTCCTAAGTATTCAGACCCTTTGCTGTGACACTCATATATTTAACTCAGGTGCTGTCCATTTCGTCTGATCATCCTTGAGATGGTTCTACACCTTCATTTGAGTCCAGCTGTGTTTGATTATACTGATTGGACTTGATTAGGAAAGCCACACACCTGTCTATATAAGACCTTACAGCTCACAGTGCATGTCAGAGCAAATGAGAATCATGAGGTCAAAGGAACTGCCTGAGGAGCTCAGAGACAGAATTGTGGCAAGGCACAGATCTGGCCAAGGTTACAAAAAATTTCTGCTGCACTTAAGGTTCCTAAGAGCACAGTGGCCTCCATAATCCTTAAATGGAAGACGTTTGGGACGACCAGAACCCTTCCTAGAGCTGGCCTTCCGGCCAAACTGAGCTATCGGGGAGAAGAGCCTTGGTGAGAGAGGTAGATAAGAACCCAAAGATCACTGTGGCTGAGCTCCAGAGATGCAGTCGGGAGATGGGAGAAAGTTGTAGAAAGTCAACCATCACTGCAGCCCTCCACCAGTCGGGGTTTTATGGCTGAGTGGCCTGACGGAAGCCTCTCCTCAGTGCAAGACACATGAAAGACCGCATGAAGGACTCCAAGATGGTGAGAAATAAGATTCTCTGGTCTGATGAGACCAAGATAGAACTTTTTGGCCTTAATTCTAAGCGGTATGTGTGGAGAAAACCACAGTCCCAACAGTGAAGCATGGTGGTGGCAGCATCATGCTGTGGGGGTATTTTTCAGCTGCAGGGACAGGACGACTGGTAAAGATGAAAGACTGGTAAAGGGAAAGATGAATGCGGCCAAGTACAGGGATATCCTGGACGAAAACCTTCTCCAGAGTGCTCAGGACCTCAGACTGGGCCGAAGGTTTACCTTCCAACAAGACAATGACCCTAAGCATACAGCTAAAATAACGAAGGAGTGGCTTCACAACAACTCCGTGACTGTTCTTGAATGGCCCAGCCAGAGCCCTGACTTAAACCCAATTGAGCTTCTCTGGAGAGACCTAAAAATGGCTGTCCACCAACGTTTACCATCCAACCTGACAGAACTGGAGAGGATCTGCAAGGAGGAATGGCAGAGGATCCCCAAATCCAGGTGTGAAAAACTTGTTGCATCTTTCTCAAAAAGACTCATGGCTGTATTAGATCAAAAGGGTGCTTCTACTAAATACTGAGCAAAGGGTCTGAATACTTAGGACCATGTGATATTTCAGTTTTTCTTTTCTAATAAATCTGCAAAAATGTCAACAATTCTGTGTTTTTCTGTCAATATGGGGTGCTGTGTGTACATTAATGAGGAAAAAAATGAACGTAAATGATTTTAGCAAATGGCTGCAATATAACAAAGAGTGAAAAATTTAAGGGGGTCTGAATACTTTCCATACCCACTGTATAAACCAATACATACCTAATAGCCTAATTAACGCGAACTGTATCCGAAAAGATTCCAGCATTTGGACACATTAATCAGACGGGCCAGACTTCATGATAAACAGAACCTATATTCACAGCAAAGCTATTAAGCCTGAAGCACGTTAATTTGATTTGATTCACACTGCAACAAACCAAAAAGGGACTTCAGTTAAGCACAAAAGTGTGCGTGGACAGTGGACACCACTCCCCCTTGTGGTTAATGTGTTAGTCACAACAATCCCTTCAGTTCCTTGTTTTGAAATACAGAAGTTGGGCAGCGTGTGAAGGAGTCTTTGGTTTCGCATATTCAAATGTCACCATCTCAAGGACAGTTATTGTTCAGTATTCACCATGAAGCTACAGATTTGTCTCTTACTCGGCGTGACAGTTTTCTGCGTGTCGGCAGCTGATTTCTCTCCTCCAGTGGTCAACATCAGTCTGGACGTGCCTGCCAATCAGAGATGGGCTCCTCTGAAGAACCTCTATGACATCGATTTCTTAAGAAAAGCTGCATCTGAAGTTATCGAGTAAGTATCAGACAGTCTGATAACCGCACGCAAACTCTGAAAAAATGTTGCTTTCGTTTGGCATTCTTGCCATTTTTACCAAAACCGTGTTAGATTTTATGTAGCTGACAAGTTTGAGTATTAGTGTTCAGATATCACAGAATATCACAACATGTTTAAGTTTGCAACGTATATAAAAATGCAAATGATAAAAATAAAGTGCTTCTGGCATTCCCCCTTGCTTTTTAAAGCGGTAAAGTTTATTGTTTGTCATCAATGAACCACGACACATTTACATATTAAACATCCTCTTTTACAGCTCAACTGTTCCCAAATGGGTTCATGAAGCAGTTAAACCTATAGTGAAGGCTCTGGAGAAATACATCCCACAGCCCTATGCTGGTGAAATACAGGGCATGGCAGCCTTCTATGGCACTGACATTTCAGATGTTGTGCTGTTGAACTTTGCCTATGAAGTATCTGCGTAAGTACTGTATAGCTGTTGACTTACTGTATTGGTACAGTACCTCTCTTGTCAACTTTTTTTTCAAGATTCATTGTGGCTGCTTTGGTTTTTTCAGCTTTTGCACCAGCATTGTAACTCAGGATACAAAGGGCAATATATACCATGGCAGAAACCTGGATTATCCGCACGATGTGCTCAGAAATCTTACTCTAGACGTAGTTTTTATTAAAAATGGACAGGTATTAGTCATATATTTATTAAATATAATATAATATTATACAGTACTCTTGAGTCTGAAAGTAATTTCTCCCTAGGTGGCATATAGAGGAACCACTTTTGCTGGTTATGTTGGGCTGTGGACAGGACAGAGCCCTAACAAGTTTACAGTGTCTGGCAACAAACGCAGTAGGTTGCTATTTTTTAAAAAAATATACAGTCTAGTGAATTTTTTTGTGGTTTTAATTAATATCTATAATATTTCTACAGACAAGGGACATTGGTGGGAGAATATAATTTCAGCAGTTTTATTAAAAAGTTCTCCGGTTAGCTGGCTAGTGCGAGAGGTGAGAGAACAAATGTATATTAAAGTCAAAATATAATTCTGTATTTCAAAATACATTTACTTACTGGTGCAAAAAAGACTTTTGCATTAAATTAAACTGTATATTTTTGTTTCTCTTTAGACTCTTGAAGCAGCTGTGGATTTCCAGGATGCAGTGGTGAGACTGGCCAAGGTGCCGATCATCACAGATGTTTATTACATTTTGGGTGGTGTTCATGCTGGTGAGGGTGTGGTCATCACTAAAGACCGGAGCGGATCAGCTGACACCTGGCCTCTGGATCCACTATATGGAAAGTAAGCACCATCATTTTTAAATGGCATAATGAAAGATAAAAAGTGATGAGACAGACACTAGACAGAATTATATCTGAGAAGGTCAAGAACTGAATTTTTCCTAATGATGTTTATAATGTTTTGTCAGTAAAATATTGTAAAAAGTTTAACGAGACAAGTTGGAAAGGACAACACAATGCATTTTGTGTCAAATCATAAACAAATGTGCATAAAGGCTTGATATTAGTAAACTAATAATGATTACAAATGAGTAAAAGTTTCTTTGTTAAAAATGTAGTTTACATTTAATTTCACATTTCATATACAGTATGTTTGAGAAGAAAAGAGTGCATGCAGCTAATTGTTATTTCATTGCTCTTCACTGTCATTTCACTACCCATTTACATCACAAATTATCCAAAATGTTGGGTTTTATGAATTATTTTTTCTTGCAATTCTGCTAACCTTACTTTGGTATTAAGAAACCCCTTAAAATCCTTTTACAATATATGCAATATATGAAAAATATGTATATGACAAACATATTATTAGCATATTATCTGCTAGTCTAACAGTCTTTGCCGACTGCTATGTGACCATAAGCCAGAACTGCTGTAGTGTGATTTAAAATGTAAAATGTTTTATCAATTTAAATGAAACAATTAAAAGCTCTTTGGTAAGTGATAAAAATGTAATGATATAAGTGAAGTGCAAACTCATTTGGTGATGATAGCAACAGCTTTCTTCATCCAAGCATTGTTACTGAGTAGAGAGAGCATGAAACGAGCCACATCTCCTCTCGACACAGACTGGCCGATTGGCAGACCATTTTCATCAGGGACATAATAGCCTTCATGAGTGAGGAACTCATTGGCTTTAAAAACAACAAGAAAAAACAACACCACAAATTTAACAGAATACAAAAATACAGCTTGTGGTAATGTAATGGCAAAAGCAAACTTCCAATCATGATTTAGCAAAACTCGAAGAATAAACACAAATGTATTACATTTGCTTTTTATAAAAAATTACTATATGTATTATAAATTAATTTTATGTATGATTAATAAATCCCACCTGTCGTTGGTATATTCTTGAGACCTGGCGGCCGGACAACAGTCCAGTTGATGTCTTCATTCTGCTTAAGAAAGTTTTCCATTTCGTACATGTTGTTCAGAACACTTCTAATCATGGGAAGCAGCATGAAGCGGATGAGATAGGAAGAATTGGTACCTGAATTAGCTGTGAAGAGTGTCATAGCAATCAAATTACTACATTCAGACCAAAAATACTGTGAGATAAAGACCCTTCAGTATAACAGCACTTACGGTCAGTGTACCATGAGGTCATGGTGATGATTCGATTGATTTTGACTTCACGCATTGCATTTAATGCTGCCTTCATAGACTGGGTGTAGCCAGTGACTCCATAAAAAAACGAGATTGGAAAGCCAAGACAGGACAGCACAGCATCCTGACCTTTGAAGTGCGGTTTCAGGCTGTCTTCTGAGAAAATGTCTGCTTCAACCACCTATCACATGAGGGTATGCGGTTAAACAGTACATTGTTAAAATGTGCATCATCTGAACTGAAACACATGAGATATTGTTTACATTGCACCGCCAGAGCCGGCAGCTTAGTGTTAACATTTCCTGACAACTTACTCATCCCCATGTCATCCAAGACATTTATTTATTTATTCAGTTGAAAAGAAATTGAGGTTGAGGAAAACATTCTAAGACTTTTCTCCATATAATGGACTTCAATGGGGATCAACAGGTTGAGGGTCCAAATTACAGTTTCAATG
Source organism: Labeo rohita (assembly GCF_022985175.1). Classification (NCBI taxonomy): domain Eukaryota; kingdom Metazoa; phylum Chordata; class Actinopteri; order Cypriniformes; family Cyprinidae; genus Labeo; species Labeo rohita. The sequence continues at coordinate 14,703,601 of NC_066873.1, forward strand.
CAGCTTCAAAGGGCTCTACACAATCCCAGCCAAGGAATAAGGGTCTTATCTAGCGAAACAATCTGTCATATAAAAAAAAAAATAATAATACAAATTTATATACTTTTTAACCACAATTGCTCATCTTGCACTAGTTCTGCGATGCACGTGTATTCATGCAATGCGTAATAACTTTGGAAAAGTCACACACCTTCTGTGTACTTCGATTTAAAAAGTTGTTTTACCTTTTTTTTGTCTTTGCATGTTCGCTTTGTAAACACTGGGTCATGACCTTTCCAACGTGACTAATGTGTGAAGTCTAGCTAGTGTAAGATGAGCATTTATGGTTAAAAAGTATATAAATTCAATTGTTTTTAGAAAATGACAGATTGTTTCGCTAGATAAGACCATTATTCCTGAGCTGGGATCGTGTAGAGCCCTTTGAAGCTGCATTGAAACTGTAATTTTGACCTTTAACCTGTTGATTCCCACTGAAGTCCACTATATGGAGAAAATCCCTGGAATGTTTTCCTCAAAAACCATAATATCTTTTCGACTGAAGAAAGAAAGACATGAACATTTTGGATGAGATAGAGGCGAGTAAATTATCAGGAAATTGCTATTCTGGAGGTGAACTAATCCTTTAATCATATCTTCATTGCTGTGTCTGAATAACTGTCCTTAAAATCTTCACTTCCTGCAAAAAATGTAAGGCAAGCAAATCATGTGATGTTATAAATGAAGCACATTGAAATTTTATGCCACCCTCGTAATCGTTATGGTAAATTTTAGCCGTCTTCTACAGTGATACTGTACACAAACTCATAAAACAACTAAAATAAAGATAAAACAAAGTTTTGGATTAAAAGTTAACGATTCTGACCTTGATGACTTGGAGAACTCTTTCATATTATTTAAATTCTAAAAGAAATAGTACAAATACAAAATAGTAATTACCAGTACCATTTACCATATTGTGCAGACTTGAGTCAACAATTATACTCAATCTTTATAAAATATTAATTTTGTCAGGTAGGACCTTGCAAAATGAATTAAAATGCATATTTATTGTGAATCTCATTACTTACACCTGGGAGCAAGTTCATGAACAATGAAAGAATATGAATGAAGTATTTTTCAAAAAGAATAACAATATATGTGACCCTGGACCACAAAACCATGTCTTATGTTGCACGGGTACATTTGTAGCAATAGCCAAAAATACATTGTATGGGTCAAATTTATCGATTTTTCTTTTATGCCAAAAATCATTATATTTACAATATTTTGTAAATTTCCAACTGTAAATATATCAAAACCTAATTTTTGATATGCAATGCTATGAACTTCATTTGGACAACTTTAAAGGTGATTTTCTCAGTATTTTGATTTTTTTGCACCATCAGATTCCAGATTTTCAATTAGCTGTACCTTGGCCAAATATTGTCCTATCCTAACAAACCATACATAAACAGAAAGCTTATTTATTCAGCTTTCAGATGATGTATAAATCTCAGTTTCAAGAAATTTACACTCATGACTGGTTTTGTGGTCCAAGGTCACTTATAACTTTGAGCTTCAACTTTCTAACTATTTACCTTGAGGTTCTCGTGCGTTACCGTCAGTTTTCCCGGGTTTCTGACGATGGCCGTGACTGAGTGTCCCTGCTGGAGAGCCTGATTCACCAGCTGCAGCCCGGTTTGACCAGTCGCGCCAAGTACAGCAATCTTCATGATCAATCTGGACAAAACCTTCTATTCCTACTAAAACAAGAAAATGTGCAAAGCTGCCATAATATAGTCACGCTCGTTTGTACAACGCCCTGCAGAAAGTACTAAAAATTACGAACAGGGTTCCGGAACCTGCGCATAAGGTTGCGAAAAGTTAGTTTAGTTTTAACTATCTTCTTCATGTGATATAACCTGCTTACCAAACGTGCGGAAATGACATTTATTATTGCAAGACTCAAGGACAACGACATTAAATGACTCTGCGGATACATTAAAACTGAACGTGTGTTTTTAGCCGAGGGAACATGTTTGTAAATGATCTGAAGAATGTGAGCATCACTAAATGAAACATTTATACCTGTCGTCAACGCACAAAACATCTAAGAAAACAACAAACTTAAGTCACAACGCATGTCATATAACCGCACTGTGTAAACGCAATGATGACAGGCGTCATTTGTGTGCAAACACCTCAGTGTTCATTCTACATGGACTGCAAAAAACATATCAGTTAATATACTGCTAAAAATGAGTAAACTCACTGTAAAATCGCTCCTGATGATGTGGGTGTCAACGCAACAGTAAACACATGCGCGCTCTCTGCTGTCAAACAGCTGCTGATATAACTTTCAACCTGGCTGACTCTAGTGCGCACGCGCACTGCGAGTATTTCACGTAAGAGTCCTGTCAAGTCCAAACGCGTGTTTCTCTAAATAAATAAATAAATAAATAAACTACAGGCATTATTAATACATGAAATTATAATAAAAGTCTGGTTGGTTCCTTTTAAAAATTTCTTAAAAATGAAAGCTGTTGAAAAAATATATAGATTTTAATCAACTATCGTTATTGTAAATTGTAACTTTTATTATACTTAAAAGCAGTTATGCTTATTTTTTTATGTATGTTTGTGATCAGTAACAGACAGGTAGATAGATAGATAGATAGATAGATAGATAGATAGATAGATAGATAGATACATTGATAGATAGATAGATAGATAGATACAGGGCGTCGCTAGATTAAAAATTTCTACCATTTTTTTTTACACAATATTTCTTCCATGTTTTAAATTTGAATAGTAAATCCCCTTTATTTGTCAAAAATAAAATATCATTTTCATTAGAAGATCAGTTTATTTAATATTTTATACCTTCATTTGATAACCAGAAAAATAAACAGCACAGAATTCCATTTAAAATAAATAAATAAATGTAAAAATAAATAAAAGTTGTTTTTATGCATTCAAATAAACAGACATGCTAAAACATATTTGGTAACAATAAAACGTAAGGTGAAAAAAAAAATAAAACATTTCATGGGCTCCTAAACATGTATTTTTTCTTAACTTTTGATAAATTCAAATTTGAAATTGACGGTAAATCGTATAAGATTCATGGTTTTAATGAATTACACATGATTACAGTTTTTCTCAGCCGCTTTGGTGCATTTCTCAGATCAGAAATGAAATTCTCAAAGCTACTTGTTCAACCTCCACATCATCTAGTCACTTGTGCACATCATAATAGCAGTTTCTCATTCTTTTGAACAAGTTGCGATTGTTTTGGTACATTCATGCAATTGATTATGTACATTTGACTGTCCTACATTATCAGTTGCTAATGTCATGTTGCTCAAAATGTATTATATAGTTCTCTGTGCAATAGTCTTACCTCTCAAAACATCTAGTCATTAGTTCATCATACAAGTCATTACATGCAAAGTGGTTGATCTAGTTGTCATAAACTGTCAAGTATATTTTCTACACATTTTCTATTAGTCTTTTTGTAAATTTGCCATGCACTGTGCAGGTGAATCTTGACTTTCACTAATAAAGAGAATGTAGATCAACCCATGACAAACCAGTTCTCTGAAATTCCTCATACAGTACTGCATGCAAAAGCAAAGTTCTGCCTAAGGGGTGATTCCTGTGTTTGCCTTTCTAATTTTGTATTTTTGTTTTTGTGCCCATCCCAGATAGCACACATATATCTGTTAAAGATCACTCGATCTGAAAAGCATCTGCAGTGTACAAACATCTGATAGACGTCTGTAAGATGTCAGTTTTACATACATTTTAAATAATAAACATCTTACAGTAAAGACATCTAATAAATGTCTATTTGACACCTGATAGGAAACGTCCTAAAAGTACTCCAGATAAGCGAACACTAAAAAATACATCTTGCAGATGTAAATGCAGACGTCGAATAGTATATCTCCGTGATATATGTGTGCTATCAGAGATATATCACAACTGTAATGTGGTTTTTTTTTTTTGTGTTTGTTTTTTTTTTTTTTTGTCAGACCGCTAGTGATAGTGTAACTGTGAATCCTATCTAGTCTATTTCAATCAATATCTCACATACAGTAATATATATTGCATACATAAGAAATGCAGCCTTCTGCGTTTTAATACAGTTACTGTCATGCAAACTATTGCCATAGTGTTATATTGACAACATGACTAAGCATTTTGACTATCTTGTTTGTGAACAATGACAGAAGGACTTTTCATCCTGATGGCACTGATATGTTCATTGACATAAATACTTACTTTTGATAGATGAACTAAAGATTTTGAGTAAGTTACAGGCTTTTGCAGGTAATCCATTGTGTTGTGCTGTTTGTACAAATTGTTTTGAGAAATGCACATACTTCTTTGCAAATATTAAGGATGATTTGAGAAATGCACCAAAGCGACTGAGAAAAACTGTAATTACATTTTGATTAATAAAATTAAATGTAACCATTAAAAAGAAGTCCAGAAAAATGAAAACGAAAAACGGAATTAAAAAAACAAACAAACAAACAAAAAAACGAAATAAGGCAGAGATAGACAGATAGACAGATAGATAGATAGATAGATAGATAGATAGATAGACAGACAGACAGATATATAGACAGATAGATAGATAGACAGAGAGAGAGAAAGACAGAGGTAGATAGATAGATAGATAGATAGAGGTAGAAAGAGAGAGAGAGAGAGAGAGGGACAGACAGACAAATAGAGACAGACAGGCAGAACATTAAATATTTTAATTACCCTATATGTTTTTGTTACTTTCTAGACTTTGTTGAATCAGCATGCTGAAACTTGGATGAAGTCTGAATAAAGAAGTGAGAGCAACCATCACCAACTAGATCACACACACACACACACGCCCTACATCAACTCTATACCTAAACCTACCTGTCACAGGAAACCTTCTGCATTTTTACTTTCAAAAAAAAAAAAAAAAACAACAACAACAAACTCATCCTGTATGATTTATAAGCTTTTCCCCATGAGTGTGTGTGTGTGTGTATGTGTATTCAGGTTTAGGTCCACACCAGGATATATAAACCAGTACATACTGCGTTTCCTCAATCTGCGACCGCAAAAAAACTGTAAATGAGAATCCAAAATACACGTAGCCTAATTAACGCGAACTGTATCCGAAAAGATTCCAGCATTTGGACACATTAATCGGACGGGCCAGACTTCATGATAAACAGAACCTATATTCACAGCAAAGCTATTAAGCCTGAAGCACGTTAATTTGATTTGATTCACACTGCAACAAACCAAAAAGGGACTTCAGTTAAGCACAAAAGTGTGCGTGGACAGTGGACACCACTCCCCCTTGTGGTTAATGTGTTACTCACAACAATCCCTTCAGTTCCTTGTTTTGAAATACAGAAGTTGGGCAGCGTGTGAAGGAGTCTTTGGTTTCGCATATTCAGATGTCACCATCTCAAGGACAGTTATTGTTCAGTATTCACCATGAAGCTACAGATTTGTCTCTTACTCGGCGTGACAGTTTTCTGCGTGTCGGCAGCTGATTTCTCTCCTCCAGTGGTCAACATCAGTCTGGACGTGCCTGCCAATCAGAGATGGGCTCCTCTGAAGAACCTCTATGACATCGATTTCTTAAGAAAAGCTGCATCTGAAGTTATCGAGTAAGTATCAGACAGTCTGATAACCGCACCCAAACTCTGAAAAAATGTTGCTTTCGTTTGGCATTCTTGCCATTTTTACCAAAACCGTGTTAGATTTTACGTAGCTGACAAGTTTGAGTATTAGTGTTCAGATATCACAGAATATCACAACATGTTTAAGTTTGCAACGTATATAAAAATGCAAATGATAAAAATAAAGTGCTTCTGGCATTCCCCCTTGCTTTTTAAAGCGGTAAAGTTTATTTATTGTTTGTCATCAATGAACCACGACACATTTACATATTAAACATCCTCTTTTACAGCTCAACTGTTCCCAAATGGGTTCATGAAGCAGTTAAACCTATAGTGAAGGCTCTGGAGAAATACATCCCACAGCCCTATGCTGGTGAAATACAGGGCATGGCAGCCTTCTATGGCACTGACATTTCAGATGTTGTGCTGTTGAACTTTGCCTATGAAGTATCTGCGTAAGTACTGTATAGCTGTTGACTTACTGTATTGGTACAGTACCTCTCTTGTCAACTTTTTTTTCAAGATTCATTGTGGCTGCTTTGTTTTTTTCAGCTTTTGCACCAGCATTGTAACTCAGGATACAAAGGGCAATATATACCATGGCAGAAACCTGGATTATCCGCACGATGTGCTCAGAAATCTTACTCTAGATGTAGTTTTTATTAAAAATGGACAGGTATTAGTCATGTATTTAATAATATAATATTATATTATACAATACTCTTGAGTCTGAAAGTAATTTCTCCCTAGGTGGCATATAGAGGAACCACTTTTGCTGGTTATGTTGGGCTGTGGACAGGACAGAGCCCTAACAAGTTTACAGTGTCTGGCAACCAACGCAGTAGGTTGATTATTTTTTTAAAAAGATGCTGTCTAGTGAATTTTTTTGTGGTTTTAATTAATATCTATAATATTTCTACAGACAAGGGACATTGGTGGGAGAATATAATTTCAGCAGTTTTATTAAAAAGTTCTCCGGTTAGCTGGCTAGTGCGAGAGGTGAGAGAACAAATGTATATTAAAGTCAAAATATAATTCTGTATTTCAAAATACATTTACTTACTGGTGCAAAAAAGACTTTTGCATTAAATTAAACAGTATATTTTTGTTTCTCTTTAGACTCTTGAAGCAGCTGTGGATTTCCAGGATGCAGTGGTGAGACTGGCCAAGGTGCCGATCATCACAGATGTTTATTACATTTTGGGTGGTGTTCATGCTGGTGAGGGTGTGGTCATCACTAGAGACCGGAGCGGATCAGCTGACATCTGGCCTCTGGATCCACTATATGGAAAGTAAGCACCATCATTTTTAAATGGCATAATGAAAGATAAAAAGTGATGAGAATCCAACATTAGACTTTAATTCATATAACACTAGTGTTTTTCTTACGAATTTTACATTACTAAACCTGTGATTTTTACTGTTGCTTATTTTAGCTGGTATAGAGTTGAAACCAATTATGACCACTGGCTACCTGCTCCTAAAAAAGATGACCGAAGGCAAGCACACAATATATATATATATTTAATCAATAACATGAAAGCACAAATTATTGATTATTTGGGTAAACAATGTAGGGATTGTTTTTAACATTTTCTGATATTTTTTCAGAGATGCGGCCATGAAAGCATTGAATGTCACTGGTCAAAACAACATTAGGATGGATTCTTTGTATAAGGTATATGAACAAATCCATTTTGGCTGACTATTATTGTCATAGGTTATGGCATTTATTTTTGTCCTACATTGTTAAAGGAGAAGTTCACTTCTAGAATCAACATTTCCTGATAATTTACTCTCCCCCATGTGATTTAAGATGTTCATGTTCTTTGTCTTCAGTCGCAAAGAAATGAAGGTTTTTTGAGGAAAACATTCAGGATTTTCTCCATATAGTGGACTTCAGTGGGTTGAAGGTCCGAATTGCAGTTTCAGTGCAGCTTTAAAGGGCTCTACACGATCCCAGCCCAGAAAGAATGATTTAGCGAAACTTTTTCTAAAAAAAATAAAAATAAAAAAAATTGTATAATTTTTAACCACATATGCTCATTTGCATTAGCTCTGCAATATCCCTGCACGTCTTCACACATTACGTAATCACATTGGAAGAGTCACGTGTGGTTAGTTCCCTGTCTGTGTAATTTGGTTCAAAATGGTAGGGTGGGGCAAAAAACTCCATCTCATTTTCTCCTCCAACTTTAAAATCGTCTGACATTTTTTGTAAAGGCCATTTGACTTTCTTTGCACATTTGCTATGTAAAATGACCTTTTCAACATGATTACGTAATGTGTGAAGTCAGGCTGGTTCAAGACAAGTATTTGTAGTTAATAAGTATAAAAAAATTTTGCACGATCGATTCACTAGATAAGTCCCTTATGGTGCGTTTCCACTGCGTGGTACGACACGGCTCAGTTTGCGTTTCCACTGCAGTTTAGTACCGCTTTAGAGGGGGCGGGATTATACACAATGCTGGATCCGCTCCTCTGCTATCAACAAGAGGAACATCTGTACAGACGAACAGACCACGAAACAGCCATTTTTGGGTTGTAAAAAAAAAGGTGTGCTTGTTTAAAACAGTTCTGTTCATTCAAAAAAAGTTACGTTTGATCCTTCGCTGGCTGTGATGATTTAAATTTAACGGGTCCGGTGGCTCTTGTCGCAAGTTTAAAGTTTGATTCTCTCCAGCCAATTAGTCATCAACAGGGTTTACACATCACATTTTGGTAACGGTACAGCTTGCTTGGAACCTAAGCCACAGTGGTACTGAAAAAAGTACCAGGTACTGTACATAGTGGAAAACCCCCCAAAAGTGAGCCTTACTGAACTGTACCCTGCAGTAGAAAAGCATCATTATTCCTCATCTGGGATCATGTAGAACCCTTCGAAGCTGCATTGAAACTTCAGTTTGGACCTTCAACCTGTTGATCCCCATTGAAGTCCACTATATGGAGAAAAATCCTGAAATGTTTTCTTCAAACACCTTAATTTCTTTGTGACTTAAGACAGACAGACATTAATAAGTTGGATCACATGGGGGTGAGTAAATTATCAAGAAATTTTGATTCTGGAATTAAAAACATATTCTTTAATGTACTATAAAAATGTGTATTTTAAATCTTAAATGTTTTCGGTATGTACATAATTTCTGAATTTGGATATTTTTCTTCAATGAGACTTCCACTGTGTTTGTAAAAGGATGCACTTTTGTTACATAATTATTGACTGATGTGTTAAGTGACCATTTCATTCTCATTGTTACAGGTTTTATCCGTGAATCCAGTATGTAATCGGTAAGGAGGACATTAATGCAGCGTTTTACCTGTCACATGATATTTTATGGTTGTGTAATGGCCTCACATAGAGTGGCCATTTCTCATATGTGGTAAAGAGTAGTACAAATATAATCATACTTCCTCATGGAGGTTATAATATTAGTATCTACCCGTGCCAAGCAGAATTTAGGAGTTTTCTGGCGAGCAGAAACCAGTCATGTGAAGCCTCTGCCTATTCACACTTACAACTGCACAGACACTCATTGTTTAAACCACTCAGCTGTAAGTCAGAACAGTCCAAGCATTGATCTCTATTGAACTCTCACCCTCTTTTATGTCTGGTGCCCAACAACTCAACACTGATTCTATACTCATCTTTGCTAACATATTTATCACTGTGTGTCAAAGTTGTTATATTGTCATGTGGTCCTAGTGGGTTCTTTGTAACTGTATGATGATATTAATTTAGCAGAAGTTTTTTCCAAAGCAACTCAGTTTAAGGTTTTGGGGTTGTTCAGTGTTTGTGAAAGAGGTGTGTTCAGCTCACTTTCTGTAATAAAGCTTTTTAATGGCAGTATGATCTTCTTTCCAGAATCACTGTTTATACAACCGTCATGAGTGCGGCCACTCCTGAGAAGTACACAACAGTTGTCAGAAATGTAAGAACAAGCCATAACACTACATAATTTGTAAAACATATTTGCATAAAACATATGCAGCTTGAGAAACATTTACATATGTTACCACAATCATGTTATGTGCTATCCTTTCATGAAGTCTAGTTGGATAGTTTGGTAACACAAGTGTTTTTGTTGAATGAAACAGCATTTTTGTCATAATGTAAGAGTTTGCTAGAGCTTCTCTGATATCATTTTGACATTTAGGGAATTTTGCAATACTCAGTTGAGTGTCAGCTTTTCCAAGGAGCAATCACAAGAACTAGGTCACAAGTCTTTTCTATGCTTTGGAAACTTTTGTCTCTTGCAATCACTAATGAAGGAACAGTGACTGTTCTGTCTTACTGACAGTATATTTAAAGTTTTAGTTTTTTTATTTATATATACAGTTAATGGTCTTTCCTTTCTGTTCACAGAAGTGCATGTGATGGAGTGAGCCGTTCTCTTAAACCAGCTCATCTAGAATTTTCACCCAGCTTAGTTCTGAAATACCCAACAAATTTTGCTTCTCTTCTTCAGTGGAAATGAGTCTTTTTTTAATATGTGACCCTGGACCACAAAAGCAGTCTTAAGTAGCACAGATATATTTGTAGCAATAGCCAAAAATACACTGCCAAAATTATCCATTGTTCTTTTATGCCAAAAATCATTAGGATATTAAGTAAAGATCATGTTCCATGAAGATATTTTGTACATTTCCTACCATAAATATATCAAAACTTAATTTCTAATTAGTAATATGCATTGCTAAGAACTTAATTTGAACAAATTTAAAGGCGATTTTCTCAGTATTTTGATTTTTTTGCACCCTTAGATTTTCAAATAGTTGTATCTCAGCCAAATATTGTCCTGTCCTAAATCACAAGATCACATCAGTGGAAAGCCTATTTATTCAGCTTTCAGATGATGTATAAACTCAATTTGGAAAAAAACAAAAAATACCCTGATGACTGGTTTTGTGGTCCAGGGTCACTTATCTGAAGATCAGGGCTGTACGCTATTGGAAAAAACTGACATTTTTCTGTGATATAGCCTACAGTCTGTTGCAATAGGAAAAATACAAGATTTTTAATAGATCTACTTGGAAAGAATTAATCATTCTAAAAGATTTTCCGATATATCAGCGTAACTGCTAATCTACTATTGATTTTAAGAACTGTTCAATAAACAAGAAGTTAATATTAATTAACTTACATTTTAGAAATAACATTGTCAACACACAAATGTATACTTATGTAATATATTAGTGCATACAAAATTGTATGTTTATAAAACATGGTTTATACATTACAAGCATGTATGATGGATTATACACTTGAACTGACTGTACTGAATTCAACTGAATGCAATACATTAAAATTCACTGTAATTATTGAGGGATTTCTGGATCTGGTGCACGTCAAAACCAATACAATGCTCTCGCCTCAAATTATTTATTTTTGTATCTTGCATTATTTAGGATTTGTTACATATGCTTTACACAGCAACTTCCTCCGTACTTCTCCTTATGCTTCCTTTGAAAGTGGCATTTCCTATACAGAGTTCAGTCAAGTCGCGTCAAGCTATTACCCTAATCCCTTCGGGGCTTGTTCACTTAATTCAGCTACACAGATGAAGACTGTTAAGACGCAGAGAAACAAACACCTACTGAAGGCCTCAGGAGTGTGAACATAAAGTCTTCTCTTATTTTTGAATGTTAATAGTGGATTTTTGCTCAGGACATTGAAGGTTTTTCAGGGGACATGGGGAAGCGTGTGACTATGGTTTCTTGGTGCCCTCACAAGTTGATTTATTTGCATTTTAACTATACGCATTGACTAACTCAAGCACCGATGGGGTACACCAGGCGGATACATTCCTTTGGGTGACATGTTGTGGAAATAAAGCTTCTGGGATTTCCTTGATTAGAAGAGAAACCCACCAGGTGAGTTTTACCCACCTTGATTTGATCTCTTGCTGTGCTTGGAATTTTAAAGACATGATTTACACGTCATTAAATTCAAAGAAATCCACAGAAAAGATACTAAATACTAAAACTAAATTAATGGTGATGTATAGCGAGATAGCGAGAGTTAAATTATGTTAAAAATATCATGTCTACCAAGAAAAATTCTTCATTTTGTAGAATTCTAAGAAAATTTTTAATAGCAGAAGTCTTATTTAACTTAACTTTGAGCGAGATTCAAAGCACACGTCACATGAGGTTTTGTCAACAGCTCTCTTAAGAGGTTTAACCTCAAAACGAGCATGTCTGTTACACTACGCTAAATTATTGTGATGTCTGGTGAGGTAATGAATAACCTTCCTTACAAACAAGTCTATAAATCCATAGTCCATAATCCCTAGTTGTTCAGGATTTCCTCAAAAAAATAAAGTACCTTAAAATACCCTACATTCATCTCTGACGCTTGATGTTTTTAAAAATTCTGAGATGTTCATATGTTTGTAAACTTTTTTAATGAATAAGATGATTTCAAGTGAAGCAGGGCCATCACTGAGGGTTTGAAGCTTGTGGTTTTTCTCAGAGACACAGGTGCGTGTTGACGTCGTCTGCTCTATAAGAAGGATTGAGGCCAGTGCAAGAGAGCAATGAACCCAGATTAACTCGCTCTCTGGATCTCATTAACGTGTGCAACAACATGACATTTGCTGTAGCCTGTTTTCATATCAAAACCTTGAAAAAATGTTGTACAGTATTTTCTATTATCATCTATTTTGTGGTATGATTTACTAGAGTAGATCTATTGTTCTGAATTAGTATTTAATGTATAATATAAATAATGTGTTGTGTAAATTATGTATTACTGAATTTTACATTATTTTTTTTTTACACAGTGGTTTCTTAACCATTAAAATTTTTGTGCTATACTTTTGTAATGTGATTTGTATTTAACATACATGTAAAATACAATTAATTGTGCATGATTCATAAAGTTGAACATTTCAAAATTGATAAAAGTACTTGCTATACTGACTTTCACATTTTCTACCATCAGGAGCAGCCATGGGGTGTGGTGTCACAAAAAACAGTGAATTCAATAAAAGATTTGATAAAGGTGAAATGTTTACAGTAACATTTGTATGAATGGCAAGTGTCATTCAGAAAATGATGTATGTATGTATGTGTGAGTTCTGTTTAATTGAAGACTATTTAATGTGAATATAACTTGACCTAAATGACTTCTTCTTCTTATAACAGATGGAAATGCCATCCCAGGTGAGTATTTACCAGTCCACCTGGTATTTACCAGGTTTGCGTAAAACCTTATTTATCTCTTGCAGATATTGAGTTAGTACACAGTTGTCAATTATTTCTGTGTGATGTCAATATATAAGTAACTCATTTTCAACACATCTTCTTTTTCATGCATGTCTGCAGCGGCCATAAGTAAGCAAAATTCATCTTTTATGACCACTATGATGTTTATTTGAGTGGTGTTGGGTAGCACATACTATACAGAGTTATAAGACTTACAGTACACTGCAAATGTATATATATATATATATATATATATATATATATATAGTATGTGCTAACTTATAAAAGAAAGACTTATTATTTAAAATTCCACGTTGAATTCAGTGTGTTAACTGCTGTTTCTTTGTAATGATTTGTGAAATTTACTAGCAATATAGCAAAACATATTTCATACTAATTCTATTTTTCTATTTATTTATTTATTTATTTATTTATTTGTATAAATAATAATCCCTTAGATGCTGTTGAACTGGGTGTAATTCTAGAAGCCTGACATGAAAACTATTGCATTTATAATCTGTTTAATTATAGTTATTAAAACAATAAAAGAAAAAACCTTTCTCGTGTTCCCTTGAAAGCAATGAAGGCTGCGGTGCTGATCCAGCGCTGGTACCGAAAGTCTGCGGCTCGCATGGAAATGAGACGAAGATACACCTGGAACATCTTCCAGTCTATGGAGTATGCAGACTTACAAGACCAGATCAAAGTAAGAAATACAATACACACTATTTTTAACGTAAGAGCGGGCGCGACCATTTGTAATTTCAATGTGTGAGGCGCTTCCGGTGTCATGCTTGTTATTTTACCTGTACAAAAACAGTCCGCTTTGCAAATTTTTATTTGTTATCATGTTATTTTTATCAAATTATTTAATTCATTATAATCATACACACGCTGGTTTGTATCGCAAATTATTTTATCCAATATCCAAAACTTGAATGAATGAATAAATGGTCTTAATTTAACTCTGAAAACAGTGAACAACTATAACGATATTACAAATATTTTTTCTCACTTTCTCACACAGTTATACAACTTTCTTGGTTACCTGATGGATAACTTCACTCCATCCAGCAGTGAACGTAAAAGAACCTGTTACATATTAACACATAACATATATACAGGTTTCCCCTGGATTTTATCCATGCTAAAAACATCCTGTATGTTCCACCACGTAGGAAAGCTGATCTCACATATCTTTAGGGAAAACGAAGTTTGCAGAGATGCAGAGTGGGAGAGATACTTCAGCTACACCAATATCGATGTGCCAGACATCTACTCTGGCCCACGGCTAACCTTTCCTTTAGATATGGATCAGGCTGCTGATCTTCTAGAGGCCTTTAAAAACAAACAAGTAGGTGCTCCATGACTCATGAGGATGCATTAAATATATGTTTTAGGTATATAATAGTCAGATAACACTAGATGTGTTTAACCATGTACACTTCTGGTTTCTCCAAGCAGCAGCTTCACTCTCGATACGTTCTTCAGCTTCTTCTGGAAACATGGAAGTTGCTCAGAGTGTTGCCAAATATCAACCGAGTCTCTACATGTCATAGCAAAGAAATAACCATTTGTGGTGAGAGCTGCTGACACAGCATTTCACATTTTAATTTTATTTATTGAGCGTCCCTTCTAAATAAAATTCTGAGCTTTATTACAGGTGATTTACATGGACAATTAGAGGACTTGCTACTAATATTTTACAAGGTAGGTATTAAATCATTTCACACACAGCTACAAGATTGTTAGCCTGATTAATGCATGTCCTTACGTATATATCTGTTTGCAGAATGGAATGCCGTCAATGGAGAAACCCTACGTTTTCAATGGAGACTATGTGGACCGAGGCAAAGACTCCATAGAGGTTCTGCTCATATTGTTTGCTTTCTTGCTTGTGTATCCTGGAGATGTTTATCTTAATCGAGGAAACCATGAAGACCACATCATTAATTTGAGGTAATGGAAATGTGCTGAACACATGTATTCACTAGCACACAATATAAGATACTCTTAAAACGTTGTTCGTCACATTATTTTGCAGGTATGGCTTCACCAAAGAAGTACTGAGCAAATACAAGGTAGGACCATAATTATCCTGCATCTAATGTCTGTGTGCTTTAATTCCTCAGGATCCTAAGAATTGGTTTACCAGGTGTTAGCTGTTTATCTCCATTATGAAACAGTGAGGGCTACCTGACACGTTCTTTCCAAGAACAGCACCTATTAGCGGCAAGTGGCCTGCTCAGACTTACAGTTCAGCTCAGTTCTCCTGCAGTTATTTTCACAGTGATTGTCAGCCAGTCCTTGATAAGAGGATTACAACAAACAGGCTTCAAGACTTTTTGTACTCTGTCACTAGTGGCTGTTAACTAACCAGATGAACAAACCTTTGACTGCATATGTCACACCTTAGTAGGAAAGTGAATATATGGATATTTTTAGTTTTTAACATAGGAAAGATAGTATATTTATGAATACATAAACAAATACATTTTTGATTGTCGTTTGATTAGTAAGGAATTTAAAGGGGTCCTGTTATTCTCTTTTTCAAAGTCTTGGTTTTGTTTTGGGGGTGTACTAGAACATGCTTGGTGGTTCAAAAATGCATTATTTTTTAAAGTAATTTACATTATTACAATACCTTTCTCCCAGCCTGACACAAATAGCCCGATTAGTTCCCGGTTTAGTGAAGGCCAGCCTTCTGAAAAAAGAAAATGTGTTATGATTGGTTAGCTGTCCCACTGCGTTGCGATTGACGAACAGCTTAGACCGTGTTTCAGTACTACCAAGGACCGTATCGCCAATACATGATATTATCGTGCTAATTTATTTAATTATATTACATACTTAGTTTCATTGCCCGAAACCAGCTCCAGCATAAGGCTAAAAGCAGCCTAACATTATCAAAAAACATCATCACTGATGAGCCTAGTCTATTCTAGTGCAAGTTTATGTATTTTAAAAAACACTCACGTTATAAGTGAAGCTATCTACACCGTATGATGAATAAATCTCTTACCACACACTGCACACGTTACGGCTCCGATGCGGCAACGGGAGCGGATCGTGGCTTTGGCATGTGTTTCGACCCCCTGTACTGCACACGTCTGCGGTGCGTTATAGCTCTGAAATGGCCGCTCTAGTCAGTGCTTGTGTTTATACCCACCGCGCTGCATCTCTAAAGTTAGGCTAATCCCCCACCTCGTCCCTACACCCCCCAACAATTAGAATTTCCATAGGCAGGATTTAATTTAATGATATTCTAATGGACCGCGTTGTGACATCATTGCATGCGGAAAGCAAATGCTGTAGTCCAAAGGAGCCGTTTGTTGTAGTTCTTGAAAAGAGATTTTTTAAAACCAAATATCTCCCTTTGGGATTTGTAACTTGTGTAAGATACACACCACACACTGACTAAAGGTCAAATAGTGAAAAAGCATAATAGCACCCCTTTAATATACGGTTCAGGGTCGGAAATTAACAGAAATGCCACCAAAATGAACAAAAATGCCCCATAAATTCAAGACAAAGAGGCAAAAAATGCCCCTGCAGTATTAAACAATGTTTTACGGCTGTTGCGATTAAAGTGAAATGTGAAAAAGATTGAAAAGTGTCAATTCGCGAAATTACATTCAGATTCGCTCACACTGCATCAGATTTTAGGCGCAGTTTTGTGCAGCATTGAATCTTATAACCAATCAAACGTGTTTCTTTTGGATGCATTAGCCAAGATTAGTCAGCGCTGAAAATGCCGGAGCTGTTGTTGAGTGCGCACACTTGCGAATTCCCTCATCATAAAAAACACAGCGCAGATACGACGTAAATAAAAGATTAATTGATTATAACGGGAGTTTTCGCATAACTTGTGCTAGACTAGACTAATGTCATGGACTGACATGTTTGTCTATGAAGCCAGAATGTGACGTCCCCAAAATGAAAACTGTTTTATATTGTTTTCTATATCGATATCAATAATCATTGTTACAATATAAAGAGCAATAATGATTTTTGTCATAATATTCCAGTCCTATTAGCTCCTGTTTTTTTTATATGTAATAATTTAAATACAATTGTAAACAGTCTATTGTTATTGACAACAGTTACAATATTGATTAAAGTAACTGGGTAAATTTTAAGTATTTGACATTGGTTTTTATAATAATAAAGTGTTTATAAAAATTGCCCTCACAAATGTAAAAAATGCTCCTGGAAATCAGTTCCGGGGGAGCAAATGTTGCCTCTTAATGGAAAAGTTAATTTCTGACCCTGATACTGAAGATTATATTATAGTATTCTGAAAGTCCATTTTTTGGGTAACACTTCACTTAATGTCTTTAAGTATAATGCATTATAAAGGTATTCATAACGTACGTTGTAGTGCATTATATCTTTTCATAAATAACTGTATCCAAAATTAAAATGCATTATAATATTTGAAGGTTTGTTTGTCTAGTATAATGTTGTAATCCATTATACTTTCTAAAGGTATAACAATGAATAGATAAGTATTATAATGTATTATAATTGTGGTTACAGTTATTCATGACATCTTACAATTATGCATTACAAGGTGCATTATTAATGCATTAAAACTACTTTTATAATGCATTATATATAAATGTTTTAAGTAAAGTGTTACCGAAAATTGCAGCTTAAGCAACTGGACAATAGGATGATCTTTAGTAGTCTAGTGTTGTTTTCTTGGCAGATTTAGGGTCAGTGGCATTGGTTATAGCTTTCGTTAGTATTTTCTAATATTTTCAGTGTTTTTTTTTTTTTTTAGTTAAGTTAAAGTTTTAGGAATTTGTTGTGTGTTCTGTCATTAGTTTTATTATTAGCTTCTGTTTTATTTTTAAATATGTCTACATAGTTTTCATTAAGTTGTAGTTTTTGGTTTTAGTTATTTTAGTACACTGCAGTTCAAAAATTTGGAATTAGTACGATTTTCAAAGTTTTTTTTTAAGAAGTTTCTTATGGCCATCAAGGCTGCATTTATTTGATCAAAAATCCAGAAATATTATTTCAATGTAAAGTAACTGTTTTCTATGTGAATGTATTTTAAAATTGAATTTATTTCTGTGATGCAAAGCAGAAATTTCAGTTAAAGTTGAAAACAGCTGTGCTGCTTAATATTTTTTTGGAACGTGATACTTTTTCAGTATTCTTTAATAAATAGAAAGTTTAAATAAACACCATTCATTTAAAATAGAAATCTTGTGTAACAATGTAAACTACCATTTAAAAGTTTTTGGTCAGTCAATTTTTATTCTTTCTTTTTTTTTTTTTTTTTTAAAGAAATTAATACTTTTTTTCACCAAGGATGTGTTCAATTGATACAAAAAAAGTTGCAAGGACTTTTTTGAATAAATGCTTTTCTTTTTAATATTTTATTCATCAAAGAATCCTGAAAAAAAGAATAACACGTTCCAAAAAATATTAAGCAGCACAACTGTTTGCAACATTGATAATAAATCAGCATATTAGAATGATTTCTGAAGGATCATGTGACACTGAAGACTGGATTAATGGCTGATGAAAATTCAGCGTTGCATCACAGGAATAAATAATATTTTAGAATATATTAAAATAGAAAACCATTATTTTAAACTGTAATAACATTTCACAACATTACACGTTTTTTCTGTATTTTTGATCAAGTAAATGCAGCCTTGATAAATATCTTACTGATCCCAGAATTTTGAACTGTAGTGTACTTCAGCTTAAACTAAACCGTATGAGTATGGTTGACTTGGAAGCTAGATGAAGTAAAATTATTTTTTTATATTTATTTTATTTCAAATATTGTTTATTTTATGGTTTGAACTGTAATTAATGATGTATTATGCTCTGTTCTTTTGCTATAAGCTTCATATTATGAAATAATTTCTTTGATGTGTATTGTTACCTCAAATCTCTCATCTCTTCAATTGCTTTAAGCTGCATGGGAAGCGTATCCTCAAGTTGCTGCAGAAGATCTTCAGCTGGTTGCCTTTGGTGACAGTAATCGACCAACGGGTGCTTATAGTCCATGGAGGAATCTCAGATACCACTGATCTCTCTCTGATAGCTCGAGTGGACAGACACAGAGTGAGTCAAACAAATGGTTAATATGTTGTTAAAGCAGGAATATCTCCTCTTTTATTAACTGATATTAAAAAATGTTGTCTTTTTTTTACAGTATGTGTCTGCTCTGAGGCCTCCTAAGAGGAAGACTCCATCACGCGCTAATGTATATGCAGATTCAGAGCGTTATGATGAGATGCTCATCTGTAAGAACAGAAGAGGTTCGCTGACCTTTCCCAAAACGTTTGGTGCTCGAGAAAGTTTTCAGAGACGCTCCCTTCAGGACTTCTCAAGCACCGTGGCTCGGACGCTTGAGCAGGAGCTCGAGGTTCGCCATAGACAAGCTGAGTTTAGCCTGTCCAGCTTCAGCAAGTCCCACCGCATCCTGAGCTCTACTCTGTCGTCTGACTCTGAACCCGAGTCATCAGAGTTCGCCGACACCAGCAATGATGAGTGGAAACAGGTGGGCTTCATTGATCATTTTGTGCTTTACTGTATGCGGTTTGACTGATTTGCAGTAATAAATGGTAAAACAGTAGTTAAATCCATTTCGACTTCCATCATCCATAATAATATTTGAAGGCATAATGGATTTTCCAGTTGTTTGTGATTTTAGTTTAAGCTGAAGTACACTACAGTTCAAAATTCTGGGATCAGTAAGATTTTTTAAAGAATTTAGAATTCTGTTATGCTTAATAAGGCTGCATTTACTTGAGCAAAAATACAGAAAAAATGTATTTTTGTGAAATATAATTACAGTTTAAAATAATGGTTTTCTAATTTAATATATTCTAAATTATTATTTATTCCTGTGATGCAGTGCTGAATTTTCATCAGCCATTAATCCAGTCTTCGGTATATATATATATTACTTGTTGCAGTTATTTGTGATTTATATATATTGCTTACAGTTTCTACCTGATAACATGTTTTTGAGCTTAAAAATTAGGTTTGGATTTTTATTTTTTTTTTTGCGGTGCTATACAAGAACCGTTGTTTTTAAGAGTAATTAAGAAAAATGTTCATAAAATGTATAAAATGCCAAAGGAGATTTATTAATTTATATGATTTTTCCATGTGTAAAAATAGCTTTAAAAATAGCTTTTATAAATCTTCAAAGAAGAAAGTTGTTGAGAAGGTGAATTAATATAAAAAAATGCTTAATTGTTCAGTTGTTTAGACTTATTTTTATGTTTTGACAACTTGAGGCCCCCTAGTGGACTTCCACCCTTGAGAAAAACTGTACTAATACAATCTGTATAAATAATTTTGTTAAATTACAAAAAACGTATAAGAAAGTAAAAAGGTTGCGAAAGTATAACTGCTGTTGAAAAGTTTGGGATTAGTAGGATTTTAAATCTTTCGTAAATCTTTCGTTTCGTAAAGAAGTCTTTTCTGCTCATCAAGGGTGCATTTATTTGATTAAAAATGCAGAAAAAATGGTCATATTGTGAAATATTTTTGCAATTTATAATAGTGATTTTCTATTTGAATATACTGTAAATAAGAATTTATTCCTGTGATGCAAAGTTGAATTTTCAGCATCATTACTTCAGTGCACATGATCTTTCAGAAATCATTCTAATATGCTGATCTATTATCAGTGTTGGAAACAGTTGTGCTGCTTAATTTTTAATTTTTTTTGGAACCTGTGATACTTTTTTCAGGATTCTTTGATGAATTAAACTTTAAAAAAACATTTATTTAAAATAGTAATATTTTGTAACAATATATGCTCTCGTTGTAAGTTTGGGGTGAGTACATTTTTTCTTTCTTTCTTTAAAATTCAGCAAGGATTTTAAATAAATGCTTTTCTTTCACATTCACATTCTACATTTTATTCATCAAAGAATCCTGAAAAAAAGTATCACACGTTACAAAAGATATTAAGCAGCACAACTGTTTCCAATATTGATTATAAATCAGCATATTAAAATGATTTCTGAAGGATCGTGTGACATTGAAGACTGGAGTAATGGCTGATGAAAATTCAGCTTTGCATCACAGAAATAAATTATATTTTAAAAGAATATAAAAATTATGTTAAATTACAATATTATATCATAATATTACTTTTTTTCTGTATTTTTTATCAATTAAATGCAACTTTGATGAGCATAAGAGACTTCTTTAAAAAACATTAAAAATCTTACTGATCCCAAACTTTTGAATGGCAGTGTATTTGCAAGAAATTTTTTATCATTTTACATGCTAACATGAGACTAGAATGATAAATTTAATTACTAATCTGGAACATTCCTTTTAAAAGCAAAGCATATAGTTTTTTTTTTTTTTTTTATTCCCTTTATGTAATTATAAAAGCCCCAAAATAAATTAAAAAAAAAAAAAACAGTACACAAAAAATCAAACAAAGTACATGAGACTAGTATAATAAATTGGTATGGAACTTTGTATTTATGTTTATACATATAACAGATCACTTATATGAAGTCAATTGTAAGAAACATCTAATGTTTGCTATCTCTTCTGTGCCATAAGATTTTGGACCTGCTGTGGAGTGACCCCATGTCTCACAGTGGTTGCATTCCCAACGAGGTCCGTGGTGGAGGCTGTTACTGGGGTCCCGATGTCACAGAGGATTTTCTAAACAGACACAATCTCCAGCTCATCATCCGCTCACATGAGTGCAAACAGGACGGATACGAGTTTTGCCATAATCGCAAGGTCAGGAATGCCATGACCTGAGGTCTCAGACAGACTTTTGAGAAGGAAATAATAATAACTTTATCAGTTAAAATTGAAGCAGTGTTCTTTTTGGTAGTGTTTTTTTTTCTAAATTTATTACATTTACCTTCATGTACTTATGACTGCTCATGTTAATTTAAAGCAGTTTTTAGGACACTGTGTCCTGTGAGTAATGTAGTAATTCTCTAGCTGAGCTCAGAATAAAATTATTCTTCAGAGGTTGCCCTTTCATAGCTCAAGAAATGCAAGTTCTCATTTACTTTACAGTATGTTTCATAAGCATTGTCTCAAATTCTTCTCCTAAAAAATTTCAAATAGACATTAATACATTTTTAAGTGTCGCTTAAATGTCCAAATATTTTTTGCATCTTTGTAGAAATGTTCTTGACAATTTTTAAGGTTGATTTGATTCATGTTTCTGTATGTATCATGTATTCTTTTCAGGTCCTGACCCTTTTTTCAGCCTCTAACTACTATGAGGTTGGCAGTAACAGAGGAGCATTCGTCAGGCTGGGTCCAGATCTCGTGCCTTACTTTGTTCAGTATCAGGCCACCAGTACGACCCGAGGACTGAGCTTTCCACAAAGGTAATCAACACACACTTTACCATCAGCCATTTGACTAACTAAATCAGTGCTTGTCAACCTTTTTTGACTCCGGTGGCCCTCACTGTCCACAACAATATTTGAAGATTCAATGACTTTTCCAGTTTTTTACAATTTACTGCATGGAGATGAAGGATAAAGATTTTTACAAATATTTTTCACTCACAAATTCTACATGCTTAAATAATTTGGAGCTAATTTAGAAATGTATAGTTATAAATTGTGTTAATTTTAGGTGAATAACACATTTAAAATTAGGCTTATGTATGCAGTTTTTTTTTCAAGACCATGAGAATTCTGGATCTTCACATAAAAAACTACATTGAATAAAATGAAGGCATTTTTTTTATTTTAAGTTGTTTATTTCAGTGCTTGTTTTGAATAATTTTAAGACATCCTGAGGTCATATTGAAAGTTTGCTGAGGCCCCTAATGAGCTCCAGCCCCCTGGTTGAGAACCACTGAACTAAGGAAATGATTTTCATTCCCAATTTTAAATGTATTGTTCGGTATTGATTTGTTGGAAAAACTACATCAGATGTTGTGTTGTAATCATTTTGGATATGAATGCTGGCATTGTTGTTACAGTGTTTCATTGTCATGTTTTTGGCTCATTTCTTGATGTTCTTTCAGTGTAAAACGCACAGAGCACACAGCTCTCAAAGTCCTACGAGAGCAACTGTTTGTGCACAAGTCCGATCTCCTCAGTGCCTTTCAAGAGATTGATAAGGAGAACACAGGTACACACAACTCTATGGAATGAAATGCATACTTTAAAGGGACAGTTCACCCAAAAATGGAAATTCTGTCATTGATTACTCACCCTCATGTTGTTCCAAACCCATAAGACCTTCGTTTATCTTCAGAACACAAATTAAAATATTTTTGATGAAATCCGAGAGCTTTCTGATCCTGCATCGACAATAAAATAACCAAAATGTTCCCAGGCCCAGAAAGGTAGTAAGGACATTGTTAAAACAGTCCATATGACATCAGTGCTTCAACCGCAATTTTATGAAGCTACAAGAATACTTTTTGTGCACAAAAAACAAACAACAAAAAGAATGACTTTATTCAACAGTTCTTCTCCTCGCAGTCGTAAAGAAATGATGTTTTTTGAGGAAAACATTTCAGCATTTTTCCCCATATAATGGACTGATATGGTGCCCCAATGAACTTCTAAAATGCAGTTTAAATGCGGCTTCAAATGATCCCAAATGCGGTCGCAAACGATCCCAGCCAAGAAAGAAGAGCGTTATGTAGCGTAACGATCGGTTATTTTAATAAAAATAATAAAATTTATATACTTCTTAATTCCAAACGCTCATCTTGTCTTACTCTGCTTGGACTGTTTTTGTTCCGGTTCATGACAGTTAGTGTATGTCGAAAAACTCCCATCTCATGTTCTCTCTCAACTTCAAAATTGTCCTATATCGCGGTTTTACTTTTTTTGTTAAGAGTGTTTGATCTTTTTTGCATGTTCACTTTGCAAAGACTGGGTCGGTACTTCTGCAGTGATGTAGGATGATTTTGAAATGATTTTTGAAGTTGAGGGAGAAAATACGGTCTGAAATTCAAAATTGGGGCACCATATCATTCCATTATATGGAGAAAAATGCTCAAAAAACATAATTTCTTTACGACTGAAGAAAGAAAGACATGAACATCATGAATGACAAGGTGGTGAGTGAATTAATCGTACATTGTTGTTCTGGAAGTGGACCTCTCCTTTAATACAGTACTGCAGTATTCTACCACCTACTGCTATGATGATATCACTACCACTACTTTACTAAATAGCTAAAGAATATAAATGGAATTCAGACTATTCAGTATCTGAAAACAGTCTGCTTGTTAAGTCTGGCTGATGTTACTGTTTCCAGGTCCAAACGCTCTATCAGATGCCAAAAGCAAGCAATAAATGCGTCTAATATACACTCACTGAGTGCTGTAATAATAATAAAAAATCATGATCTTAACCTTTATCATCAAACTGAAATTTCAGATGGCCAGACAGTGATTCATATTTTATTAAAATACTGGTGTCTGGGACTTTAGTGTACATTGTGAGTTTTTTAGTTTAGCTTACGTGTATGATAAGAATAAATAGTGCTCATAAACATTGTATGAAATGAGATACTCTCAGCTGAAATGAGTAGAGGCTTGGACTCAGAACCAGTGTTCCTTGTATCATGACTTGACAAGCATGTGGGATTTCTGGTAATGTCAATGCCTCTTATGAGCAGAAGTGCAGATAAGGTCAAAAGTTTACATACACCTTGCAGAATATGCAACATTTTTTTGTGTATTTGAACTCTTTCCAACTATGATTGTATGATTTTGAGATGCATCTTTTTACACGGATGACAACTGAGGGACTCATATGCAATTACAGAAGCTCTCAAACGCTCAAAAAATATTACGAACGCTCACTGATGCTCCAGAAGAAACACAATACATTAAGAGGCGGGGGGTGAAATCTTTTTGAATTTGAAGATCAGGGTAAATGTAACTTATTTTGTCTTCTAAGAAACATGTAAGTATCTTCTGTAGCTTCTAAAGGGCAGTACTAAATGCAAAAAAATAAGAGAAAAGTACACGTCTTCATTCTGTTCAAAAGTTTTTCCCCCAGCTCTTAATGCATTATGTTTCCTTCTGGAGCATCAGTGAGCATTTGAACCTTCTGTAATAGTTGCATATGTCCCTCAGTTGTCCTCAGTGTGAAAAGATGGATCTCAAAATCATACAGTCATTGCTGCAAAGGGTTCAAATACACAAAAATGCTGAAAAACCAAAGAATTTGTGGGACCTGAAGGATTTTTCTGATGAATAGCAGGCAGTTTAACTGTTCAGGACAAACAAGGGACTCATGAACAACTACCACTAAAAAAACACAGCTGTGGATCATTCAGGTAACAACACAGTACTAATAATCAAGTGTATGTAAACTTTTGAACAGGGTCATTTTTATAAATTCAGCTATTATTTTGTGAACTATATGTAAACATATTTTATGTGAAATATCTTATTCAGGTCAGTACTAAATAAAACATAACATGCATTTTGTGTGATCCTTCTTATTTTGGTAAAATAATTAACATTTTGCTGATTTTGCAAGGTGTATGTAAACTTTTGACCTCAACTGTATTTAAAGTCAATTTTTTGACCTGACAGGTCTGATCTGTTTGACGGACTGGGCGAGTGCAATCGAGCGAGTTCTTCATTTGGATCTGCCCTGGCAAGTGCTTCATCCTCAGCTAGTGTCCAGCACCACTGATGGGAAGCTGGACTACCACCGCTGGTTCCGTGATCTCGCCCTAAAAAAGCCCAGCTCTGAGGTAAAGCAGATCACTTGATCACCGTCTGTTGTGTTAGTCGATATGCTGCAGAAACCACTATCCTCTGTTTTCACTACAGCACATTGAGCAGTCTATGCTGGAGACACTTTATAGACATCGCTCCACACTGGAAACCATCTTCAGAATAGTGGACACAGATAACTCAGGTATGAAAAAATACATGCAGGCAATAATAATAATAACTCATTTACATTAAACCTATTGTGTGAATGTGTTTATAGATCTTATTGTGAATTATTCATCCATGTATACATTTCATATGTTGGATGGCTTTGAATAGCACACTCTTATGACATCTGAATCTCTGTTTCTCTCAGGTTTCATCACTTTTGAGGATTTTCGTCAGACGTTGAAATTGCTCAGTGCCTATCTGAAAATGGAGATCTCTGATGAGGTCATCAACGAGCTGGTTATCAGCACTGACACAAATAATGATGGCAGCATTGACATCGATGAATTTATGGAGGCTTTCCGGCTGGTGGACAAAAGCAGACTTGAGAGAGGTAAAAGTCTATTAAAGCTCAAGCAGGACAATCAGAGCCTTCCTCAGGAAACAGAAACCCCACAGACTGTCGACTCGACATTTCCACAGACTTCACAGTGTCCAGCTTTACAGACTGCAGATCCACCAGCTTCAAATACTGCAGATTCTGCATCCTCACAGACCGCAATTCCTCCAGCTTCACAGACTGCAGACCCTCCTGGTTCACACACTGAAGACAGTTCAGCTTCACAGACTGAAGATCTCTGCCACATTTCTCTTGTTGTTCCACCACAATAACTGTTGTAAATGTTGCAAGCAGTATCCTTCCCTTGGTATTTAACCCTCCAGATTAACCTTTTTTAGACTTTAATCTTCTTCTCTTAACCAAATCTACTTCAGGTTCGGGTTTAGATGTTCAGTAATCAATAATAGATGTTCTCCATGCTTCGTTTCTGTACATTGCATTACAGGCTGCTATTTCAAGGATTTCTGGTCCAAGATAAAGAAGCTTCTAGAATTTGCCTTCATTGCCTCTGACAAATTTCTTCACAACTTCTGTATCAAAATGAGCCATCAGTATCTTGATAATACTCCATTATATACACTACCAGTCAGTAAGTTTTTTTTGTCTCTTCTACTCACCAAGCCTGCATTTATTTTAAATAAAAGGTTTGTTTTATGAATAGAAAGTTCAGAAGAACAGCATTTATCTGAAATAGAAATCTTTTGTAATATTATAAATGTCGTTATCATCACTTTCGGTCAATTTAAAGAATACTTGCTAAATAAAAGTATTAATTTCTATAATTTATTTACTATATATATATATAAAACAAAAGCTTTTTATTTCTGCTAAATGCTCATCTTTGGGTCTTTCTGTTCATCAAAGAATCCTGAAAAAAAAATTTCTGAACTGTTTTAAGTATTGATAATATTACTAATTTCTTGAACAGCAAATTAACATGTTAGAATGATTTCTGAAGGATCATGTGACACTAAAGACTGGAGTAATGATGCTGAAAATGTAGCTTTGATCACAGGAATAAATTACATATGAAAAGATAATAGACAGCAGTTATTTTAAATAGTAAAAATATTTCACAATATTTCTGCTTTTGCTGTATTGTTGTATTTTGAATCAAATAAATGCAGACTTGGTGAGCAGAATAGAATTCTTTAAAAATCTTTCTGTTCAAAAACTTTTGACTGGTAGTGTAACGGTAGGCTGTATGTTGTTCGTAATGTATTAAATGTGCGTACATGTGCTAAGTATGCAAGTAAATGGGTATAGACAGAGATTGAAAACTTTTTGTCTGCAACTTAGAGCTATTTTTTCATATAAGACATGTTGAGGTTAAGCTCAACGTGCTTTTATTTGCTGTGAGCAAATAAAAGGGCATTGTCCTAGAAAACAGACCAGCCAAAAAGCGGACTGATGCTTTCCTTTCCACCCACACTGACTGAGGGAGATGGTTTTGTTATTAAAAATAACACGGTTGAGGGAGTATGTTCGCATGTAGTCGTAATGCTGTGACGAACCACAAATCCACCTCATACGTTTTATGTCATATTTGGTTACCAACGCACATGTCTCTCATATAAAGTATTTAGCGAAATTTCCTCAAAGCTTATGATTATTAATAACTGTGATTCACCACTAGGAGGCGGTGCTGTGATATGTCTGTTACGACTGCGGTTTTCAGAAGAGTTTATAGCCGTATCGCTGTCTGTTTGCCCTCACTTCTTTTGTTAAACTGAAGAGGGCCTGTGTGGGCGGTGGAAGGCCTGGACAAGTACAGCTATCAAAAAGTGCTAGTCTTCACATGTCTGTTGAGTCACTGTATATCACGAAAACTTGTTGTTTTTTCCTTTCCGTCAGGTTTCGTCAGATCTCCCACTCTATACCTTACTTTCGCATCAGAGGTTATCATCACCACACTAGTGGTTTCAACACTTTCCTGTAGCTGTGGCCAAATGAGTTTTTTTGTTTAAACGGCCAAGACCTTATTTTTACAACTACGTTATTCAAGTGACTGACGCAGGACACGTGTTGCTTCATTTCATCTGATGCCAAAAACCTTGAAAAGGCCATCAGGTATAATGAGAGACAAAACGACAGAGTCCTTCAACTGGGTTCAGTGTCACAAATCATGACATTAACAACAAATTAAATCTTCAGCTTTGGACAAATATGCAGATTTAACAATTTGGCCATGCTGTTCCTCAATAAAAAGGTCAACCAAAAATGAGTGTTAATCATTTGTCATAATTTACTCACCAAAATGTGAACCCAAACCCACGTTAGGTGAACTACTTTTTTAACAGTTGTTATATGTGACCTTGGGCCATAAAGCCAGTCATAAGTAGTGCGGGTATTTGTAGCAAAAGCCAACAATACATTGTATGGGTCAAAATTATAGATTTTTCTTTCCCAGCCAACATTGATATGTGGGCCCCATGTGGGTTATATCTGGGCAGCATGGGCTAAAAATGGGCAATTTATGTGGGTCCCATATAGGTTTGAAAATATGGGATCTTTATGGGATCTATGTGGGCAAAATTCTTTCACACTTAAAATACATCATTATTGCTTTTTTGGTTACCAGTCACTTTTTAACAAAGGATATAGATTTTATTGATCTGATTTTTAAATGAAAAATGCATTATTTTCTATTGTGATGTTTCTTTTTTTTTTTTTTGGAATATTCAATATTACAATGTTAGCCTGCTTATGCATTCATCAAAATGCATTTGTTTTCTTTTACTGTAGCCTTCACATTTCGACGATCACAAATTACAGAATTTAAATGGGTCTCACATGGGAGCTACAGTTGTCTTGACAGAAAGAAACAAGATACATCTTTAGTTTTAACATTAATTGTTCTTCAGAAATCCTCCTTAAAAGAAAAGATGTTTCATATTTTTGCAAACTGACCCACATTTGGATTTTGACCACTGAAATGTGTACATTTTAACTATTTACTTGAAATTCCAATATCTCTGGAACCGAATCTCATAGGGCATTAAACAGATGCCACAATGATAGTTTGTTAAGACCCGATATCTAAAAGGGCATTAAAATATCTTTAATACTTTTTGAATTACAGGCAAACATGCAAACTTCTGAGAAAAAAATAGAAAAGTGCTGTTTCCCATTTTTGAATGGTTACCATTGGCACATAATGCAACTAAGATTGCTAAAGTCAACAGATTTTACTAATAAAACTACCAATCTCTGTGTAAAAATGAGATAATGATACTGCCATCTTTCTAAAGTTATTTATACTCCTTGTAACTTGACTTTGAATATAAGGATACAATTGCCTCCCTCTACAAAATAGTGGATTACTCAGTAACTATTCATCAATTCATCAGGAGCTATACTATTCCAAAAACACATTATTGTGCTTAATTACAGAAGTTATTCAGGCAAAACCAGTGAGTGAGACATATATATATATATATATATATATATATATAGTACTGTGCAAAAGTCTTAGGCCACTAGTATTTTCACCAGCTAAAAAATGGTTGGTAGAAAGTTATTTCTATCTTTGCTGTAGTGTGTCAGTAGGAAACATCAGTTTACATTTCCAAACATTCTGTTTGCCATTAATTGTAATAATCTAGTGAGATTTTTGTTTGCACAAGGAGTCTGACAACAGTCAGTGCTCCACACAGACATCTGATCTCACCATCATCCAGTCTGTCTCTGGAATGACATGAAGAAACAGAATAACTGAAACAGACTAAATCCAGAAGAACTGTTTCAACATCTCCAGGATGTTTCAAGTAACCTACCTGCAAAGCTACCTGAAAAACTCTGCACAAGTGCACCTAGGGCAAAAGCTGCTTTAAACGCAAAGGGCGGTCACATCAAATGCTGGTTTATTTTAGTTAATAGAAGTTCTTTGATAAAGAAAATCTATTTATGACATTGTTTTTGACAGCATCCTC
The DNA here is from genome assembly GCF_022985175.1 of Labeo rohita. Taxonomy (NCBI): domain Eukaryota; kingdom Metazoa; phylum Chordata; class Actinopteri; order Cypriniformes; family Cyprinidae; genus Labeo; species Labeo rohita. The sequence goes on from NC_066873.1 coordinate 14,733,646, forward strand.
ATTTTATGTGCCTAACTGCCTAAAAATGTTAACAGTACTGTAGCTTTGTAGGTATAGGTCTCTTAAAGCATCTTGGAGATGTTGCCACAGTTCTTCTGGATTTAGTCTGTCTCCGTTTTTTCTGTTTCTTAAGAAAGACTGGATTGAATGATGGAGAGATCAGATCTCTGTTTGCACAAGGAGTCTGACAACAGCCTGTGCTCCACACAAAAATCTCACTGGATTATTACAATTAATGGCAAAATGAATGTTTAGAAATGTAAACTGATATTTCCTACTGACACACTACAGCAAAAGACCGACTTTAACTGACTTTAAAACATTTTTTAGCTGATGAAAATACTAGTGGCCTAAGACTTTTGCACAGTACTGCATATGTATATATATATATATATATATACTTATATATACCTTAGATGTAAATCCCCCTCTTTGTCTTGTACTGCTGCTGTGCAACAATTGCACCAATGTCAATGTCACCAAAAATACACTGCATGACCAAACATTTAGGTTAGATAAATATATTTTTGAAAAATGTCTAAAAAAACTATGCCCCCTCCACCCCTCAAATAAAAAAAATCCCCTCTCACAAGAGTCACCTAAGAGGGAAATTCATTTTCAAAAATAAAATTTAGGCCAAAAATGTCTAAAAAATCTTGATTGGATCATCACTGTAAATAATTCTACATGATAAAAAGAAGGCTTTAATAAGATTGGTCAGCAATCAGTGTTTGGCCTCCAAAATCCTGAACGAAGCGCCCCTAATTTAAAGTGGGTTTTAAGCAAATACATGAATAATTACATGACTGTAAATCAAGAGTAGCTTGATGCAATTTGTACCTCTAATTATATTTTAGGATGTATTCTTGTAAGCATTATAGATAGTTTGTGTTTCTGGTGTAACACCAAACTTTATTTATCTTAATTTAATGCTGTATATTGAGCAGCAAATGTTAAATCCATGTACGAGATACATATCTGAGGTAAAATGCATTGTTGGTCGGCACAAATTAGCGTGTAGGCGTGAATTAGCAGAACACAGTCGTTTGACGCTCTTTTGTTTGATGTGTGAAAGCACATTCGTCAGCGATTCACATCGCTTTTTCGCATCGTGCCCAGTGTGAAACGGCCTTAAAACTGTCAATATATTGTAGTCGTGTTCATATCTTGCTCAAGCTTGTAATGTTAGTGAGACGTAAAGCATCAGTTTGTTAATATTTGGCTTGTTATTCTCTTTTGTACAGCAGTAAATATTAACAAATATGCGTAACACTCTATTTTATAGTGTTCATGTTACATTTTACACGTACACTGTAAAAAAAAATCTGTTTGCCAGTAACTTACTGTAAATGTACTTACAGTAAAAATACTGTATTTATATTTACAGTTAACCTGCTGTAAATGTATTTACAGTATTATTCTGTACTTGTACATGTAAAATATACAGTAATTTTATGGTATTTTCTCCAGTAATATATTGCAATACAAGAAAAATAAATAAATAAATAAGCAATGACAACTGTGTAACTTTTAATGTTTTTAATTGTTCAATTGTTACCCTTGCAATAACATTAAAAATTTCAGATTCAGTTAAGACTCAAACAAAATATATATATATATATATATATATATATATATATATATTACAGCACAGACCACAGACCACAACTATTGTAGCTAGAAAAATTCTTAAAATTTATTCTAAACACAACATACTGTAATAACCGTAAACAGCAATAACAGTGAAGCTTCAAATAAAAATCAAACTTTTGTTACACACAAGAAGCATTTTTCAAAAACATTAATTATTCTTCAGACATTCCTCTTTAAAAGAAAAGAAGTTTTATATTTTTGCAAACTGACCCACATGTGGATTTTGACCACTGAAATGTGTACATTTTAACTATTTACTCCTGGAGCCATTTAAATTCCAATATCTCTGGAACCAAATCTCATAGCTCATTAAAAAGATGCCACAATGTTAGTTTGTTAAGACCCGATATCTAAAAGGGCATTAAAATATCTTTAATACTTTTTGAATTACAGGCAAACATGCAAGCTTTGGAGAAAAACTAGAAAAGTGCTGTTTCCCATTTTTGAATGGTCACCATTGGCACATAATGCAACTAAGATTGCTAAAGTCAACAGATTTTACTAATAAAACTACCAATCTCTGTATAAAAATGAGATAATAATGCTGCCATCTTTCTAAAGTTATTTATACTCCTTGTAACTTGACTCTGAATCTAAGGATACAATTGCCTCCCTCTACAAAGTAGTGGATTACTCAGTAACTATTCATCAATGACATTTAATATTTTGGCTTTCAACACTATACATGTCCATCTTTTGACAGAAAAAATAAAGTAAAATCAAACATTTGAGCCAGGGAAGTTTTTGAAATTTGGTTGATTTGACATGGAATGACCCTACTTTTTAAATGAAAATGTGTGAATTATCAATATTACAATGTTACCCCTGCCTGATTTGTCAAAATGCATTTTTCTTTTACTTACACATTTTAGCAGGGACAATCACAAACTCTAGACTTTTTTTCAACCTCTAGATCCGGTCTTACATGGGACCTAACGTTACTCTCAAATGATCTTCTGACAACGCACCTTCCCCTTGACCAAGTAGTCCTGTTGCATTAAATTTTTAGTTAGTTTTCTTTCACATAATATCATATCATAACGTCACTGTTCTTGGTTGAAAATAAGCGTTTATTTAAATTTATAACTAAAGATTTTATATATTCGAAGTTTCGAACAAAAGGAATTCCCGCTCTGGCTCAAGGATACAGTCTCTCTAAACACAGTGAAGCGGCAGCACGGCCGGATAGTACTGTGTTTTGTGCTCGTAAATGTTTTTGTTGTTGTTTTTTTTTTTGTTGTTGTTTTTTTTTTTTTACAGACACATATGCTGCAGCAAGAGCTAAACTTAGCAGGGCAGAGGATACCTCAGATTTACTGTGCCAATGAAGCACAAAAGATTGTAAGTAAAAACTTATTTCTAAGTGATGCTAGTTGGGGTTAGGAGCTACACTATTACACTATACACTAACTACAGAGGTTATTCAGGCAAAACCAGTGAGTGAGATATATATTCCCTCTTTGTCTTGTACTGTTTGAATAAAGGGTTACTTTACTCAAAAATAAAAATTCTGTCATTAATTATCTTAATTTAATGCTGTATATTGAGCAGCAGATGTTAAATCCATGTACGAGATACATATCTGAGGGTCTGAGAACAGTCGTTTGACGCTCTTTTGTTTGATGTGTGAAAGCACATTCGTCAGCGATTCACATCGCTTTCGCATCGTGCCCAGTGTGAAACGGCCTTAAAACTGTCAATATATTGTAGTCGTGTTCATATCTTGCTCAAGCTTGTAATGTTAGTGAGACATAAAGCATCAGTTTGTTAATATTTGGCTTGTTATTCTCTTTTGTACAGCAGTAAATATTAACAAATATGCGTAACACTCTATTTTACAGTGGTCATGTTACATTTTACACGTACACTGTAAAAATATCTCCTGTAGCAATTACAGTAACTTAATAATTTAAAACAGGGTGATACCATCCCAACAAGTGGTTTTTAACATTTAATAAAAACTGGGAAAAAAAGAAAAGAAATCAACAGTCAAGAAATGAAAACATTGTCATCTGGCAACGTGGGTGTTTAATACTTTACAAACACGTAAAGTTTTATTGAAAACGTCTTAATTATAATCAAGTATTTGATATACTGAACTTTTACATATTTATATAGGCTAATTCAAAAGGTTCCAAATGGAACCTGCGGACAAACCTATCTTGGCCCCATATTGGCCCAACATTGGATTGTTGGCTGGGTTATAAGTGGGACCAATATGGGTCTTATACGTGTTGCCCAGTTGGGCCCCACATTAGCCCCAGTCAGGCCCCATATGAGATTCAAATGGGCTAATTCACATGGGGCCCACATGGACAAATGTACAGCCCATACGGCGCCCACACGGGCCCCATGATAGAATTTTGGCTGGGTTTATGCCATAAATCATTAGGATATCAAGTAAAGATCATGTTCCTTGAAAATATTTTGTACATTTCTGGGGGCTAACACACACGTTTTTGGCGGCACTCCCCTGGTAAAATTAGCATTCCAGAGACTAAATATTATGTTACTTGGGTTGCTTCAACTCGCAGCAACAGTGTTAAAGTAGCCCAAATCTGTGGTAAAACCATGGGCTTGGCAATAAATGGATTTGGGGATCTGTGGAGAAGATACACTACAGAGGTTTTTTTTTTTTAAAGACATCTATAATGTTACAGAAGATTTTCTATTTCAAATAAATGCACTAGAAAGTATGCACTAGAGATCACCCGTCACCCGAATCCGCAGCTTTTCTGCCCACCACCCACCCGCACCTGTATTTTTCTCTAATTTAGCTAACCGCACCCGATCGACATTTACGATTATTCTAATTTTTAGTTTTGCATGATGATATGATGAATGGATGGCTCGTTTTTAACTGCAGATTGATTCAGATGATCTGCACCTTGCTGCATACTTATATAAGCCCAATCACTCTTGCTATTAACCCAAACCCACGCTAATAACTTTAACTGACATCTGGAGCGTGACTCTCCGCAATCTCTGATGAAATCGGTTGGGTGTTTGAATGCCTACTGGATCCTTGGACCAAAGTTTACAGGGGTTCACCCAGTTTAAGAAATCTCTGATAGTAAAAATCTATTTTTTTTTTCATTTGTAATGTATTTTCGTTATAATGTACTGATTCAAATTAGTAATCAATAATAATTATTGTTTTACTACTGGGCATGCCTCCCTTGACATGCTCTCACATATGAACAGACAGCAAATCAGGTGTGGGCGCATCAGGCGCAATCATCAAACATATTTCAAAGGAAGCTGGCGCCACGGTACTTACTGTCTTTTCTGGGTGTTTTGAGTGAATATTTGCATTTATTCACATAAGATTGAATTAGAAATGGTGGCCTGTCCTGATTTTGGCTAATGCAGGACACTACTGAATGATGCGCATCAGAGGGGATTTAGAAGTGGGTATACTCAAAGCCCACTGATAAAGAAATGGGTATACGCAGGTACTCCATTACACCACTGCATATTACCCTACTCTATAGCCTATAGCATTAACACAGGTGTAACTCCCTTCTGGATTGTCACCTTTTCTGTCATTGTAAATTCTCGAACAGGGAAGAACACACACACACACACACACGTTTGTTTTTGTGAATTGTGGGGACTTTCCATAGACTTCTATAGATTTTATACTGACCAAACGATATTGTCTGTCCCTAACCCTAATCCTACCCCTTACAGAAAACATGTTTGCATCGTTACACTTTCAGATAAACATAATTTACTATTTTTAATAATTTTTTTAATTTCAAAAATTTCAGGTTTTACTATCCTTGTGGGGACATTTGGTCCCCACAATGTAGCAAAAACAAGTACACACACACACACACACACACAAATGAAATAGTTTGCCTGAAGAAATTAGTATTTAAAACAGGTTCATATTTTAGAAAATGTACTTAATATTTGCGTCATTATTGATTTCCATCTCATCCACCCGCAAATAATCAGCATGCATCTTTTTATTATCATGTTTCAACATATTGAACACACTGGTTTGTAGTGCAAAAAGTTTTACCGTTTACCTCATGTTGTTATTCTCATTATTTCCCTATCCACCTCATTTTTGCTGTAAGAGTGGGTGTTTCCATTTTGTAAATTTTATGGGTGTGGCTTCTGGATCTTATTTGCTTTCAGCTATTTTTATCTTTACAGAACAGCTTGTTTTGCTGCTTGGTATTGCAAATTGGTGTCTTACCATATTATTTCAACGTATTGTTTTAATTATGAACACACTGGTTTGTAGTGCAAACAGTTTTACCATTTACATTTCATAGTTACGCTTCTCATTATTTCCCCATTCACCTTATTTTTGCCATAGGAGCGGGTGTTTCCATTTTGTAAATTTTATGGGTGTGGCTTCTGGTCTCATCTGCTTTCAGCCATTTTTAGCTTTACAAAACAGCGTGTTTTGCTGCTTGATATTGCAAGTTGGTGTGTCTTACCATATTATTTCAACATATTGTTTTAATTATGAACACTGGTTTGTAGTGCAAACATTTATTGTTACTCATCTGCTTATTTCCCTATAGCGGCAAAAGAACGGTGTTTTACTGTATTTTAATCAAATAAATGCAGTCTTGATAAAACTTCAAAAATAATATAGTGTTAAAAATTCAACTTTTGTATATTTAGTCTTTCAGTCTGTTAACACGGAAAGGAAAACAGAAACATGACAAGAACTTCAGAATTCAAGAATTTCAACATTTTTTTTATTTTTTGCAAATAACACTAAAAATGTTTACAAAAGCATTGTAGAAAGATCTGTGCAGTGTAAATTATCAAAACTAAAAATGAATATTACTTGAAATGATTTTGCACCTAACATGACATAAGGATTGTCATTCTCAGCAGCAAAAAACGCAATGCATCTCAGGAGGACACGATGAAGTGTTCAGTGTTTTTAAAACCACCCTCAATGATGTTGTGAGGTATTCACCAGCCCTGAAATAAAGGCAGAGGGGGGCAAAAAAACAAAACAACAAAAAACAAATTCTACACTGCTTAAACATGTTGCTACTAAAGCAAGTGAAATAAACAAGGATGATATGGCACTAAAAGCTCATCCCTGAAGGAGGGCGTCATTCATCTAAGAAAAAAAAAAGATTAGATTGCAATTGGAAATTTCCCTTGTACCCAACATGGCACTATGGCAATCCTCCAAAGTGGAATTCAAAGACACTCAGCCTTCCCTTTGTTATTCCAGTTGGACAAACAGTGTGTTGACAGCTTGGGAGAGTTGTATAACAGGAGATCATTACACACGATAGGCTCACACCTTACAGATACAACACAAGCCTTTCTCCATTAAAGTTAACCGTTTTTACAATCACATACACCGTTCCATCTCCAATTTAGAACAATATTCACTGGGTACTACTTCAGAAATGTAAAGGAAAACTAAATTTAAGAAGAAAACAGAAATGTGCTTGATGACCCCACTTGTAATATTACAAAATAATTAAAAAACAAATACAGAAATGAACAAGACCAAAGAAAAGACCTTAGAAATTCAGATAATGTACATACCATTGAACATATGAATACATAAATATTTGTCTGTCTGATTACAAAACTTTTTTACTTTGTTATAAAATTTGCTTTGTACATATCACTGTATTGCTGTGTCAATACATAATACTGAGAGTTTCTTTGCAGTTTCTCTGTGGCAACGCTTTATATCTCAAGTTCTTTGCTGTATTAAACACATTATAAACTCTGGAAAATATTTTGTGACTTCAAATTGTTTTCCTTCTTATTTGCCCTTGTAGACAACGAGGTTCTAATGATCTTGTAAATGGGAAATCGATGGCACTACAGCTATCTGAGTGGAAGGCAAACAAACCAGTTATCTACCAAACCAATGTAATCTTTGGTCAAGCGTATAGGGGCAAAAGTCACCATAAGCAATTTGGAAACTGTATAGAAATGGCTCAGGTTCATTGATCTTTCATACTCAAGTCATCCAACATTAGTCCAGCGGGGTCTTTGACAGACCATTTTTAGGTGAATGTATATACTAATGGCCTAATCGCCACTGTAATGGACTAGTAGTTAATTACACTAAAGCTTGAATTACTTTCCCTCAGTTTTCTGTTCACATACAGCTGCATAAGACACTGCAAGTACACAGTGTTTCCAGTTTAAACCTTGCGCTAAATCTTCAAGATGAGCTAAATCCATGGCACAGGCAAATACGCGACAACGTCCGCCGCAATCCACGTAAACCGCGGACGCAAGAAGTAACAGATGGTTTACGCCAAGTAACAACAAACGTCAATCATTCCAGCAAGTGTCACCAAAATGGGAATGATTTACAGATACATACACCTTTAAAACAACCGAGTGTAACTGTACAAACAGGTTATGGCAACTTCAGACAAACAGATGCATTTGGACAAACAGAGATGCATGCGTCGACTCCTCTTTAGTGATACTTTGTCAAGTGTGCAACTAACACATCCTGATTTAAAATATGGCCTCAATTGTTTAGCAACAGCGAAGGCTACGAACATCAAAGATGGAAAAAGCGAAACGAAAATTAACACAAGCAGTGATTCAAGTCTCTTTCGCCCACAGAAGGTTATGCAAAGTGTGCAAACTTCACTGATGACCCCTCAAAAACCCTCCGATTCGACTGTGGGCTCGGTGGACTGTAGTTGTGCTCTAGATATTACAGAACAAAAAAAATGATATTTGTCCGACATAGTTCCACCGTGTGCCTGCCATTACCGTGCAGCAGAATCACACTGTGTTTGTAAGTATTTGTAAGGCAGAAAAATTCAAGTCTCGCTTGTAAGTGTTCTACGTCTGTTGTTCGTTCATTACGAAACGCTAGTAATACAATGCCTTAAAGGAGACTGTCTGACCTCTTAACAGCCATCACCTCTGAAATGTTTCTGGCGTCAAAAAAATGTGACTCGGACACTATGAAATGGATAGGACCGCTGAAGTCACTGGTTTCCACTTGTCGTCACACTGCATCGTGCAAAACGGTGGACGGTGACCCACCGGAGCAGTTCACCACAGTGTGACAAAAACCATGCAAGCGTTGACACGCCTGCTGAAATACACACACATATAATTACACACACTCACATCGGTATGTACAAACACACACACACACACACACACACACACACACACGCATACATAAGTTCTGGATAAAATCCATCTTTTTTTTTTGTTAGCATATTAGACCTTTTAGCTCTCTAATACTCTTAGAGGAGGTAAATCAATAGTTTATCTGCTCATTATCAAAAGGTTTGACGTATGAAGAGCTGTGTTAGTTCAAGGTCTGCCTGTGTAGACCTGTTTACAGTAGTGTGGGAAGAGATCTGAAACGCTTCAAGAGCACAGGCTGTGAACTTTTCACGCTCTCTCATGCTGAAAGGGTTTATGACCCTTCAGGAACTATGGACTCTGTGAGCATGCAATGCATATATGTGTTTTTAAAAGGCAAGAGAGTGTGTTTCAGGCCTCGCAGGACTAGGCAACAAAGCCTCTGGGAACCCAGAAACTGAAGTGGGTGCTTTGAGTTTACATGTGTTTTGACTGAACATATGGCAGTTTGAAAGGCCATGCTCAAGGAAACGAGTCAAGCGACTCTCGGCAAACGGTGGTGAGCGTGCGGGGGCTGGCCCCCGAAGACGAATCGCACAGTGAAAACTAACATAGAAAAGGTTGAGGAGGATAGATGTCCTCAAGGTGAGACTCCACCAGTCGTCTTCATCAACACTTTTGCGCCTCTACTGGTGACATGGCGATGTAAGATCCGTTTCTCAAAGGCTGATTGGTACGGTTCTCTGGCGAGTCCTCTGCTTGGTTGCTCACTTGGGTATAAGCCGTTTCGTCCTTCGTCGTCTGTGCAGAACATGTGGGAACGTTAGCGTGTGCATTGTTAAAAGCATCAATGTGAAATGTAGTGTGTAGGTAAACAGCTAATCTAATGCTGTGAAATACTGCATTATGATCAACATGCAGGAAAAGCAATGAACATAATTTGCAGAAACTCAAAACTAACAAGGTATTCGTATAAAAACTATTAAACTTAAACAGTCACTCGTAATGCTTAAAATGACCAAGTACAATGCTACAAGCACAAAATGAAAGCAAAATGTGTGTGTAAGGGAAAAATGAAGACTTACAGCAAAAGAATGAAAAGCTTCAGTAAAATCAATACGTTTTACTTCATTCTGAATTGGAACAAAAAAAGGGGAGGAAAAATGTTACTGGAAATGAAAAAATAACAGCATTATGCATCATAGGCAGATTTCAAGTGATAAAACAAATTCTATAAAAGAACTTTTAAACATTAGTATATAAACGTGCAGAACAAAAGTTTTTCCCAACTGAACTATAACATAATAGTAGGGCCCTATGAAATCCACTTTACGTTTTCCCCAAATTCAATTTTATTTATTTATTTAGTTCCAAATTCCGTTTTAAATTTTTAAATTTTTCTGGATTCCGTTTTTTTTCTAGACTCTTTTTTAATGGTTAAATTCAATTTTATCAATCAAAAAGTATGTCTAATTAACTGAAATCATGAAGCGTACAAAGGTTCACTTTTAAATTCTGGATGCCCTTGGCCGAAAACCAAAACCGAAAATGCTGTGTAGTAATTATTTACTATTTTTTTTAAATAATAGAAAATAATTTTGACTTTTTAAAGTCTAACTTAGTAAGTTTAATGATATTAAGTTAAAAAAAAAAACAAAAAACAAAAGCCAATAAAATAACCACACTTTTACTGAAAATAACACAATAAATTTGGACAGAAAAAATAAAATTAAACAAATTATCCAAATATTCAGTTTATTGCTGTTTTTCTCTTTCGGCCAAAAATGCCATTTTCGGTGCATCCGGAAAATTCGGTGCATCCCTACTTTCATTAAATTTTAATAATAAAAAGCATCTCTAAATAATTGATTTTATATAAAAACCTAATTTATTACTAATATATATATATATTTTTTTCAGAAATACCGTTTGTACTTACATTTTTCTGGTAAATAAATTCTGGTAAATATTTTTTTGGGTAAACATCCCTCAAAAATAATGTTCTGATAATGATTATATTAGCAGTAGTAGTACTATCATTACATTAAGTAATACATTTCTGTCACAGTTTCTTCAAATTAAACCAAACTTTTGATGGGTTGCTGAAGACCTTTATGTTTCTGTTTGTATATTATATGATGGTAGTTTTGTTTTGGTTTTTTTCACAAAAAAAACAGTAAAATGCTTATGAAGTGCGTCTCAGAGCAGTTCTAGAGATTGTTTATGTGTTTATGTACTCGTATGTTTTGGCGGCAGAGGCTGAAAACACCGCAAGCATCACACATTCTTCGGTATGGGTGTGGTAAAACCGCGTGTCTGCGCCATTCATTCACACAGAGACTCGCAGAATATGCAGGATTCATATTCAAATAGTACTTTTGCGGCTTAATCTTCACAGAAACTAGTCCATAGCGTGTTTTGATTTGAGTGTGCCAACCTAATTTTGATTTATTCATTCAAAATTTGGCAAATTCCATGACAATTAATTTCAATTTTATGACTGGATTCCGCCATTTCAGTTTTTTGCATCGTGGAAATCATAGGGCCCTACAATAGTTCTGCAACCCAACTGATAATTACTGTATACTGCAAAGAAAAACTGTATAATAAAAGAACACTTCATAAAGTAATACGTGCACTATAGCACATGCATTCCCTCAAGCAGGTGCATGCATGGGTATCAAAGCTAGGGTTAGTGTCGCCAAGGTGAGTGACACATTTAATTGACTTCCAGGTCAAGGGTGTGTAAGGTTTCATTAGAATTTATGGGCTTTTCCAATACTGGCATTTCTAGAGAACGTTAACTGTTACTTCATTAATATTTTTCCATGGAAATCTACTGTTGACTTACAAATGACATTTTTACTTTTAACTAGGCAATATATAAGTTTACAAGCACACACCTTTCTCTGGCGGTTCCTGCAGACAAGGAAGATCAGGACTACAAGTAAAATGGCTCCCAGTCCCACAATGATGACTGGAAAGTTGGACACCACTGTTACAATCAGCAGAAGCGTCTTCATCTGGGCTGCAGACTCATCATCGATAGTTGCCGTCTGAAAATTCAGCAGGAAATTAATTAACTTTGAACAGAAATATTTACTTTCTGAAGGAAGCACGAATGACACGAGAACTCACCTCATTGACATACATAATGGGGAAAATTGTCTCATTGAGGAATTTTGTTTTGCTGAAAAGGAAAAAGTGGAAATCTCATTAGCCTTTTTTTTACTCCAGAACATTCTTCAATGGTTTTTGAGGCAGTTTTTTTACTTACGGGAAGCCAGGGACTCTCTTCAGTATGACGTTAAGCTGAGCTCTCTTACAGGCACGAATGGGAACCCCTGTAGTCTGAGGGAAAACAAAAAAACAAAAGGACAATTTACTATTAAAAGTCAACCAATGTTCACCACATTACACACAGTTTTTGCTCGTTTCCACCCTGAAACAACAACAAGATGAGCCCAGTAATGAGTAGATTTTCCATCACGACATGCTACAAAAATAATCGCTGGGATTCTAGGTAGAGTTACGTAGAAGTGGTTTCACATTCACTTGTGGTTACCAGAGTGAATCACCTTATTTTTTCCTGCCAGGGTTAGGATGGGTGCGTACTACTATCAGATTATAAACCACAAGGTCAGAGCTGTAAAACAGTAAAAATCACAAAGCATCTGCATTGCTTACCGGGTTGATGTCGAGGTATGTTTCGTGTTCTTCCTCATTTGGGTTCATTCCATCAATGGCATTGATGTACCGCTCATCGGCTTGGTAGAAATGAGGGAATGACACAACAATGGGTGCACCTGTACAGTGAAGGGTAAATAGAAACAGGAATTGGGCATTAGCTGCTGTTCCTTTATTCAGATTAGTAGTTGACAATCAGGTATAGAGCACCCATTTAGGAAAGCACAACGATGAATATGCAATAACAACAACTTCTTTATCAGCTACTGCATTTATAATGACTAGTCATAGACTGATTAAAATCATGTCAAGGATGCTTGATGCTTGTCCATCAAACCAGGCAATAAAATTAAAAAATAAATAAATAAATAAATACATAATTGTAAAATAAATGTTACAATTTGATTAGTGCTGGGCAGCGACTAATTGTGATAAATGAAATCCAAAATAAAAGTTTTTGTGTACATATAAATACACACACATGCATGTATACATTTATGAAACATATATATATATATATATATATATAGTTTTCTATTTAAATACATTTTAAAATACAATTTATTCCTTACTACCAAATAAAAGCATTAATTTCTATAAAAAGAAATCGTAATGACCTCAAACTTTTGAACGGTAGAGTGAATATTTCCCGAAACGCAAATGCTTATATTTGTAAGTCATAAAAACATGTAAATGATCAATGAATGCAAAGAAAGCAAAAACACATCAGTGGCCTCACTGAAGCAGGTGACAGTTCAGATTGCAACTGTGCAGTTTTTAGCTTTTACTTCTTTGGTTTCCTGACATTTTCCATTAGCTGAATTAATGCCCCCGAGGCATTTTCTGGGGCTTTTTGGTTTTTTTATGCACACTAACAGAAAATGAAACTTCCTCTTTTGGTGGCATGTTTGCAATGACAAGACGGCAAGTACCTGAACACCCACTGAGAACACAGAATACCACTACTAAGTGCCAAGACTATCGTTAGCTAAGAATAATATGTGCGTATCGCTGATTTATATCCCATTTCCCATTCCTTAATAACACTCCAAATACAACCATTAACAAACGGCCATGAACCCTTCTAGGTATGATGACTAATCAAAGCATGTGCACGTTTTGACAGCTGTTTCCTATCATCAGCCCTCACAGGATAAATGCGAGAGTTTACATACGCTCGATAACAATATTAGCCTGCTAGTTTAAGGCAGAAACAATAGAGGATGAAATAGAGTAATCAGTTGAAGGACACCTACAGAGAATCAAGTGCTTGAGTCATAAATTTGCACTGAAAGTTATTCATTAAGCACTGAACCCTGATTTCCCTATCATAGTCCAAGAGTATGCAAACAAAAGCAGAGCGATTTAACTTGAACTTAGGTTACGAGGCCACCAGTCAGTAATGGGAAACCCTGAAATTCAGTACTATTTACACATGCTTTGTTTGCTTTGGTTAAATGTCAGTCTGGACCAGCAATTCAGGGCACCAGGGGTGCCTTGTTAAACAATTTACCACATTTAAAAAAATGTTAGCCTGTTTCCCCATCCAGTTCAAGGAAACATCCCACATCTTTCCCAACAATCACAATAAAGCCCTGAAGCTAAGGTGGTATGGTGTGACACAGAACCGGTTTACCTTCCCGACAGACGCTGACTTTGAGGACTCCTTTTCCCAGACAATCTCCAGCAGGCACACAGAAGCCAGCATTACTGGGATTCTCATCTGGGGGGGCCAGTACATCTGAAGGAGGGGCAAAGCGGAAGGCAGGGATGCCCTTCACCTCTGTGTCAGCCACGTAACCCAAATGAATGGATCTGCATGTAATGAAGAACCTAAGCAAACACGTACAAGTAACAAAAATTCCTTGTAAATGTTAAAACGCATTGCTTACCGACACAGATCTGCAGCAAAGATGTAGAGGAGCTCTTTCCTGGACAGGAAGGTGTGGAAGACACTGCCATCGGTACCATTGATCATGTTGCTCTGGTTCGACGACCACCAGTTCATCCGACTGTGAATGAGAAAATGAATAAATGTAGATTTATTATGGATTTTTCTCCGCAGTTCTTATTCAAATACGTACACTACATATCAAGTTTTGCATAATTACAATGGTAATGTTTTTGTCTCTTACGTTTACAAAGGCAACATTTATTTGATTAATACAGTAAAAACATATAATTGTAAAATATTAGAATTTAAAGGGAAAGTTACCCAAAAATTTAATTCTGTCTTTAATTACTTCCCCTCATGTCGTTCTAAACCTGTAAGAACCTATTTTTAGGACACAAATTAAGATATTTTTGATCAAATCCAAGAGACTTCTGACCTGACAGCAACGCAACTGAAATGTTTCCAGGCCCAGAAAGGTAGTAAAGACATCAATAAAATAGTCCATGTGACATCAGTGACTTAACTGTAATGTTATGAAAATTCTAAATTCTTTTTAAAATTACCATATTTAAAAAGTTACCCTATTTTCCCCAGGCAATTCACATCTTTCCCAACAAACACGCTATCAGGGAAGCTATCAGCGCATATTAACTAATTTCTATAAAAAGAAATCTTACTGACGTCAAACTTTTGAACGATAGAGTAAATATTTCTCCAAATGCAAATGCTTATGTTTGTAAGTCATAAAGACATGTAAATGATGAACGAATGCAAAGAAAGCAAACACACATCACTGGCCATATGAGTGATTTAACCGTAATGGTATTAAGCAACGGGAATACTTTTGGTACGCAAAGGAAACAAAAATGACGTCTTCATTCAACAATTTTTTCTCTTCCGTGTCAGTGATTTAAAACTGCAGTTGATCCACTGATGTCGCACAGACTATTTTAACAATGTCCTTCCTACCTTTCTGGGCCTTGAATGTGTTGCATTTCTGTCTATGCAGGATCAGAAAGCTCTCTAGGATTTCATCAAAAATATCTTAATTTGTGTTCTGAAGATGAAAAACATTTGCAGGTTTGGAACAACACAAGGGTGAGAAATTAATGACAAACTTCCTAAGTTTTCCAAACTTCGACTCATAGTGTACATGCAGGATACTCTGCAAAGCGATTTATTGGAATATGGGTCAATTTAAAACAGGACATGGGGTAACTGAGAGGCACAGGAGCCCTTTTTTTGGACTTTATACTGTGATATTGACTTTTCTACCATCTAATGCAGGCATGCTGTGTGTTTAACCCAATTTCCTAAGGTAAAAGAGCAGACGCCAAATGAGTGTGCAAGAATTCTCACTATGTCAGGCAATGCAGATTATGCAACTATTGAGGTACCTGATGCCATTCCACGTGTCAATCTTGCCGTAGTCCATGTAGTTCTTCTCTCCAGTGTGGAAGACAAATTCACCCTCATGGGTGCCATTTTTCTGTAAATAATACATCAATTAAATCTAATATAATGCTACAACCATTAGCAGAAAATAATCACATGAGTCACATAAGGGTAAGATGACTAGAAAGTCATCGGAAAGTAGGTTGCTTGGCGGCCATGATATGAATGCAGAGTGAAAGACTAAATGTTTTATTAACGTAAACCGCTTACTCGCTGATTCAAGGCACTGACATTATACCTACGATTGCAAGAACTGCAGATATTTAATATCCGCCCTAAATTTAATACATATATAATCCCTAAAGAAAGTCTAAAACCTATTAGAGCAAACCAGGCCACTGTGTCAAGCCTGATGCACTGGTCAACATCTGCAGTCTACGGCAGACAAAGTCACGATAGCGTCACTTGCTTATCCTGTTCTGACCGTATACATGCGCTTTAGAGGTCTGCGTCGGTTGCACAAATATATGACCGCACTGAAGCACTGAATATGATGAAACTGCAGATTCTTACATTATACATAAGGCCAAAATTCTCATTCACTTCTGGTCTCATGGCGTGGATTTTAGACAGCAGCGGGTCTTTGAAACCCCACAGGACCTCATGGACTGTACGATTCATAAACACCTCGATGCCCATGGATCCCATCCACATCGACACAGCAGTCCTCAGAAAGAAGGAGTAGGAGTATAACTCGTTCATCACAGCCTGAAACAAGAGAGAAGGAATTCAGAGCGAACTCTTTGCATTTGGATCAAAGATAATCAGATTAACAAATGCTATGGGCAGACTAAATTTAAATGATTCGTTGGCAATGCAAAACAAAACCCTTCTTACAATGAATGGAATGTTAACCGTTATCACACGGTCGACCTCAGGATCTCCCGATGACATGTTGCGAAGAAACACGAAGCTCTTGGGATTTGTGGCAAAGATTTTCGTCCCGTTCTCAAGGAATGTGACATTTTCCCTTGGTCGATATTCCCTGATAACAGAAAGCAGCATTTCATTTAGTATCAAAATCGGCAACTCTTTCTCATGCTCACCATGCCTGCACATATTTGATCAAAAATGCCGTAAAACAGCAACTCTGTAAAATACTACAATTTAATATAACAGTTTACAAGCTTAATATTTGCTCTGATGGCAAATTCATGTCTAGAATTGATGTACTGTCAATTTTAATCTTTTTAACGCATCCTTGCTGAACAAAAGCATTCATTTATTTAAAAAACACATTTTTTACAAATGCATTGACATTTAGTTTAGTGTGTAGGTAAATGTTTCCTGTTTTCTATCTAGTAAAAGCATGAGTCATTTCTAGACTTATGTGCCAAACTTGTAGTCACTGACAACAGACAACATAGTTTAGAAAACAAAACACTTCAGACGGCTCAGAATTATGAATGTGAACAGCTGAATACTGAGACTGTTAATTCATCACATTTAAAGACATGTAAATCACCTGTAGGTGTATGGCCCTATTTGAGTCACTTTTGCCTTTTCCCTCCCAGCCAAAAACGCTTCTGAATTGGTCACGTTGAAGAAGAAATACTGCATGTAAACAGGTGGTGGTGGATTTATCCATCCATCCAATACTCTACTGTTTTCCCCCAGCGTGATCTCCTGTGAACGAAACAGAGTCAGAGGTCAAGAGAGAGCACCACAAGACTAAAAAATGCTGGGTCTGGTTAAGCTGAGTTTCAATAAAATTTAGGTATGCTGACTGATGTAGAAGTTTCACGTGAAATGTCAATGACCTGCTATGACAGAAACACAGCAAACGTGAAGTAAAGTGAATGCTGGAATGGGGGGGGGGGAAGAGGAAAGACCTCAGCAGACAGTTGAGCTGATTCAGAGTTACAGAAGAGGAAGAAAAACATCAACATCAGCGATCCACGACATACAAGAGCGACAAACTCGTTTGTCTGCTATTTGAATTTTCCATCAGACAGTAGGTTCAGCAGTCCCACTTCTCAATCAGTGTCATGATGTGAACTCGAAAGGAGGAACAACATTTATTTTGAAATGACAAACTACCTTCAGAACGACGTCATTCTTGGCTACATGTGACAGTACAAAATTGTGTAGTAATAGACAAAACGAGGCTCTAAAGAGTGACTCGTGACAAACTCATAACAAGGGCTTTGCTTCAGAATGCTGCCTTGAAATGCAGATAACGCTATCTATAATCAAAAGCCATGACTTGAGCAGTGTAGCAGAACGGACGGTTCAAAACAACAAACATCACGACCCCCTTCACTGGACCTTCAGCCTCTGAAAAGTCCTTTCAAGAAAGTGTTTTGCTAGAATCACTAAACAGATGGTTACAGAAGTGCCTTAAGCTAAAAAAAAAGTAGTTTGTTTCAAAATCAGTCATTCCAACACACAGTCCATGTGAAAACTGCACATTAATTTATACTTCTCTGATCCAGAGAAAAAACATAAAGACGTCTTTGTTAAAACAGGTCAGATTAACTAAGAGAACACCTGTCTTTTGAACAAAGTTTTTTTTTTTTCCCACATGTAAGGTCTGAATGGGATCTCTATCATTAGGAGTAACCCTGTGCTTTACCATAAAGTACTGGTATGAAGCACTAAAGCTATTCAACTTGTTCAACCATGCGTAGCGAAATTAGACTAAAGCTCGTCTTTAAAGTAAGATTATGTTGCGTCACACCTACTGACTCTTTTCTAATCTTTCAAAGATTCTCAGGAGGTTTGTCGGGGCATATTTTCTTTAACCCATACTGACAACAGTTGTTAATTACACCTGGTTAAAAAAAAAAAATAAAATAAGGATGATTTTATTCTTAAAAGCAGCAGTGCATTTTAGCTTACAGACACCAGTTAAAGTTTAATTGGCTGAAACCACCACACCTTAACATGTACACACAAGATTCTTTTGTTTAAGTCTCTAATGCTATTCAAAACAGCATTTATTTAATCAAAATGATTAAAATAATATATATTTTAAAAACAGTTTTCTATTTGAAAATATTTTAAAATGCAATTTTTCAATCACACGATCCTTCAAAAATCATTCTGATATGCTGATTTTTTATCATCAACGTTAAAACCGTTTTGTGGAAACCGTTTCTCAGGCTTCTTTGATGCATAGAAAGTTTGTTTGAAAAAGAAATCTTCGGTTATAATGTAAAAGAAATCTTACTGACCCCAAACTTTTGAATGATTGCATTCAACATGATTATGTTCTTTACAGGGAATCCACTTTGAATATAACCAATTATTGAAAAAATAATTATACAATTATTTCGATGAATCAAAGAGAAAAAAACGATCACAGAAACCAAATTACTGCATTAACCTCTCCACACAACTGCTGTGCTCAACAACCTTGAGAAGATCTCTGAAGGTCCTAATAGACATCAAACTAGTTAAAAAACATTCAAAGCCTTGATGGAGCAACTACAGCCAAGGTAAGAAAAACAACAAATGTTTGTATTTAGATAGTGAGCTCATTTGTCCTTTACGTGGAAGTAGTTAACGTTACAAAATGCCAGTAAACCAGACAGCTGGTCTTCTGCGCATGATGGTACCCGCAACTGGAAATGATATTTTACGTTGTACCAATGTCCTTACACTGCCAAGAGGTGCAGATTTTAATGAATTAAATGCAAACATTAATTCACAGCAGGCAATCAATACAATAGCCTATGTCAAAGCCTGGATTTTAACTTTAGCTGCGAAAGCAGTACGCAAAGTAAGTTTTAACTGTCAAAAGTGATAAAACACTCTATAGAAAAACTGCCTCAGAGCTACACACTGCACCACATATATAAACTCCTTAAACATGCCACCCATTCCACGCCCTACTCAAAAGACACACATCACCTGAGGGCTTAAAAAAAAGTTGTTTTGTCTAGAGAACTTGTACCTAAGGGCTCAATGTGACATGTCTGAGTGCCTGAGATGACTTGCTGAATATGAAAAGTGACAGATTATCATGAAGCTCTAAGGCAAGGCATTTCTAACTCAAGTTGACTTCACCCACAGAGCGCCACAGACACCCACCCATGGATTCCAGGTTAAGAGAATCCATTGAAGACTGAATACTACACTTGGTTAAAAATACTGAGGGTGGAGGTCAGAATTCCAAGTATTTTTCCAAGGAGAACCGGCTGAGACCCTCCCCCACAGCTACACATATAGCACACCTCCCCCTTGCCATATACATGATATGTGAATGAACAACCTTCCCCGTTACATTACAAAAATAAGGGATTCACTCCTCCAGTATTTTGCAACGGAAAGCATTTCATTCACAGATAGACAGTACCACCGCTGAGGTGGATTAATGAGAGAGACGGAGGCAAAAAAAAAAAAGTCTTTTCCGCAATATGATAAGCTTCGTGGTCACAGACAGCGACCAGCCCACTTGAATCAGGGTTACTAACAAGCCCACATTTACATCACGGTAATTTAATATCATGTTTGGACCACCTACACGCTAAAAAAAAGGGGCATTAAATGGCAAAAGACAGGTTTTTAAGTGACATAACATGAAATTGTATAGTCTGGGTCTCCCACGTATAAAACCATTGAGAAGATTTACATGACAGTATTTCGGCTTGTTTGTTGTATGATTTCGCAAAGCTTACATTACATCAAGCAACTCTGCGTGATGCTCAACACCGCACAAGAAGCCTCGTGTAGCAGCAATGAATCATTTTAAAAGCCGGTTTATATCAGAACATGAGCTTTACGTCAAATGAAACACTTTATATAAGACTTACCTTTTTTATCCGTTCTTGAATCATTGTTTGGAAGACTTGAGCCACCAGAAGGGCGATTCCCAAAATGAGCAAGTGAGCGCACACGATCCCGGTGGCGTAAATGGCACAAGATCTCCTAGTCATGTTTGATATTTCAAATTGGCTAATTTGTAAAAAAAACAAATAACACTATTATTTCTTTCTATTTCCTTTTCTCTACTTCCGAACTTCTACTCGAGGAGCTCCCGGCGTGTCTCCGTTTTTCTGATAGTCTCAAAGCCAGAATCGTTCACTACCCTTCAATGATTGGGAAACCGGCGTACACGATCCCGATGATGTGCGATTAGCGGTAGTGTTTCTCGGATGCTGAGATAAGAGACTATCAGCTCTAACGCAAAGAAACTGAAGTCTTGTCCTCCTCCCTCACTCACTAGATTCAAATGAGCCAGTCATGCAAGAGAAACACACTTTTAGGATCGAGGGGCGTGTTAAACCTCCCTCAGAGCTGAGGTCACAATTTAAAGGGGTTTTTAAGACGGATTTATGTGTGTGAATGTCAAAACGACCAAGTAAATATGCAGCACACTTTTACTGCCCTGACGTAATTTATAGGTTAAGATAAATAAAGTGTTTTTGCTAACAACAAACGTACAGAACGACAGAAATAATTCATGTTTCGTTTTAGAAAGTGTATAACTTCGAATTTAATGTAGTAATATACTACACAAAGTGTTTCATTAGAATATGTGCGGTTAAAATATACAAACTCGTTATATAAACAATCAAACAGACGTTACAACTCAGCGGGACGTTTTTGTGTTTTTAAAAACATCAACCGTCAAACCGTTAGGTCTTAATTTGAGTTCCGCTATCTACTGTCGTGTCTCCTTAAATGACTGGTGAATGAACATGAATAATGGGCGGCTCGCAAGGTAAGCGATGATTGTCGCATCGCTTTTGTCCGAGGAACTCGCAATTCTATTGGATGACGTCTTCCCGGACCACCGTCCTAAGACCACCCCTGGACGAACGTGATTGGCTGACGCCTCAGAAGTGTGATGCCGAATTTGATCGACTGATTTCGGGGCGGAGTTTATTTAAAGGGAGCCCGCAGCGCTGAAGCACGCTAGATATCTGATGGTCTCACCCGCGCATGAGTTTTAATAGGATGGGAGTGGGGTTTTTTTATTTTTTATTTATTTTTATTTTTTTCACACTTTCCTCAGAAAATAAAGCTCTGTGTAAGATGTTAAAGCTGTTTGGCAGTTATGATTAAATGTATATTTTCAATAAAAACATTTTAGGCATTTAGGCAGTCACTAGTAACTCCTAACCCCAAAGGGTTGTTTGTCCATATTTAATTTGCATTTACATTTTTTCTTGTTGATATTATGTTGCAACAGTTAAGTGTAACTATTATTTAAGTACAATACCGTCAGTTCATGAGTCAGCATAACTCATAAGGAAATAGGTGTAGTTTGAAAGACTGCTGATTTAAAATCACGCATCACTGGCGTAACGTATGACTAGAAGAAAACAACTGCGTAACCTAGGAATTAGTACATTAGTACCTATTTTGACCTTTAAGAGGGCTGTAAAATACCTCAGGGACAATTACTTTATTGCTATAACGTGTTACAGATATCAGCACACCTCGAGGTCATTGGCCTTCTCACAACAGGCTGCCATGTTGGTGATAAAGATGGTGAGCTGATGTTGGAGTTGTTAGTAGACCAAGACCCTAAAATATCTTTCAGTGAGAATTCTTTGAAAAACTCATGTTTTTCTTAGTGTGAAGAACATTTTAACTCAAAGAACCCCTTTTTTTCCAATGGAAAGGTTTCATCAATGTTAAAGATTCTTCATGAAACCATAGATAGCTTTATTTAAAAGAAACCCTCCCCCAGCCTCAACTGTCTGCATCCCCCAGTGTTAAACAAAGCTTTATTTTACAAATGTGACAATATGTCCATTTGACAATATCCCTGTAGGACACATTTAAGCTTCTGAGTGCATTATCATGGTAAAAAAAAAATCTTCCTCAGTATAGTTAACCAGTCAATGAGTGCACTTCTCATAAAGATGAATTTATTGTATGCTTTATATGTTTTGGTAAAGCCACACCACACAGCACAAAGTAACTATAGGCCTGCGATATAGTAAAATCCTAAAGCTTTATGACTTTAATCATTACTTCAACTTATGAGAACATATTGATAAAAGATGAAGTTAACTGTAATCTAAACTGAAGGCAAAGACAGTTATGCCAAACCTGATTTGCCTAATACTCCAAGCGGGTTAATGTGACTTTTATCAAAGCTCTCTTGGGGGGTTAAGGATGCTCAGGCCAGAAAGCATCTGTGAAAATAAGAGAAGTGAAAACAAACCAGTATAAGCACCAGGAGGTAGAGGAGAAAATTGCTCTAACAAGACTGTATGCCTTATATCAAAAGTAGAGTACATTTCAGCGATCTTTTATGAATGGACTATGTCATTCAAGTACATTCATTCAGTTTCTTATTACCCACAATGACCATCCAAATGTATATAATGTATTTATTCAACTACTGTTTATACCACTATATATGACAACAGATTACTACCACTGAACAACTCTCAAAACTATCTCAAAACTAAAGGTTAAAGAGTAAAAAATAAGGTAATTTTAAGGTTTTTTTTATATTTCACAATTCTGATCTCTGATTTTTTTCTCAGAATTTCAAATAAACTAGAAATTCTGAAATTTTTATCAGCACTGACCGTTTTTTCTAAATTGCGAGACAGAAAGTTGCAATTTCCTTTTTAGTTTTAACTTCCTTAACTACAAATGTCCCCAATACAGACAAAAACATTACATGACAAATGAATAGCATGACTCTGTGATCAGAATGTACTATTTTAAACTAAAGAAACATGTTTTTTTTACATTACATGCTTGACTCCTGTGCATGTCGTGTGTGTCGATGACGCAAACTGCTTTCAGTTGCATCCTGTTGAGTGCAGGAAGAGGAAAGGGTTTGAGAGCGTTATGTAAACATTTCTTAATTAAACATCTTAGACACTGCTTATTTATTTGTTTAGTGTTGTTTCGCTCTACACATTTAAAAATGTCCACACTTTAAAGTGGAAAAGAAAGAATAACAAATACATCACAAAAGCACGACTGCCTTGCAAGAGCTGAATGAAAGTTTAATTTTCACTCAAAGAATGACATCTTGTACTTCAGCAGGTTTCAGCATGTTCACTATAGAAAACATTTATCTAAAATCACTTTTATATCATCCTGCTTAGCAGTAGCAAGCAAAGCCTTTCCATATCTTAACTGTTTAAATGAACTGGATAAATAAATCACTAATTACCTGCAAAGCTTCACTAGGACATTGTAAAATCTCAACAGTGTACAGAATAGTATATTATATTTACATTGCATGTTGCACTTTTCCTTGACATCTATTTGTTGCAATGCAGTAAACTACATATATTTTTGATGCAGTATCTCATACATTTTTAAATCTGCTCTTTTTTGCTAAACCTACTTGAGGGAGAAGCTCGAAACATTTATTTTTTTTTGTTCTAACCTGAACTGTACAAATTCAAATTGTGAATAATACAACTATTCAGATAATACAAAGGTCTTTTATGTACAGATGGGTTTGAATATGTTCTGCTATGGATTATGACAGAACATCATTTTCTTACGTATATTGCCTTTGATGAAGATACAGAGCTTGTTGTTGTTGGTCTGTTAATATGACCTCTGGCACAACAGTGAGAGAGTCACGTTCTCTGTTTGCCCCTCCTTTCACAAAGATGCTTTTATACAGTATATTTCACTGGGCGCTGCACTTCTGCATATGGAAAAAAGGCAGGAGAGTTTGAACAATAGGGAGAGAACAGCAGTTAAGTTTAATGCCTCATAAACTAGATTTTACTAATAGTCCTGCTGTTTGACATCCGCCTTAGTATTTTGTAAGCCTACCTGAAATGATGAAAAGCTGTTGGTCCACTTTATCTTTATGACTTCTTTCGTCTGTGGGACACAAAAGAAGATAAATCTTAGTGTTTTTGTCCATAAATAAAATCTAATGTTGTTTTAGACTCCACTGACTTACATTGTATGAACAAAAACTGTTACATCTCATAGCAATTCGTAACTAATTCTTATTGTTTTTATGTATGATGCATACAGTCTGCTTATGCCCAGTTGATAGTTATGTTTAATAATTATGATTCACATCATACAAATTCATACACAATTGCCACCCCATAAAAAAGTAAAAAAAAATTTCCTGTGAAATCAGATTGGTTAAGACAATCTTCAAAATATTTTTAGAATCTTGCTAAGGATAATAAAAGGTTATTGCAATTTTTTCTATCACAATTCATACTTTTTCTTGCAATTCTGAATTTGTATCTCACAGTTAAGACTTTTTTTTTTTTTGCAATTCTGAGAAAAAAGTCAGAATTGCAAGATATAAACAGAATCATGAGATAAAAAGCCGCGATTATCTCATTTATATTTTCTTCTGGGAAGGAAACAAAAACAGCAAGCCTGTAATTCAGTGGTTTAAAGAAGCATTTTTGGCAAAACCAGGTAATTTGCCATAGAAATATATATATATTTTTTAACTTTTTTGACCGTTATAGTGCCAGCTGTAGTCTGATCTCCTTAAAACTTTGCATGCTTGTTTAGAATCACTTGTTGCATGTGCTCAAAAGGTTTGGTAAAGTAATGATTTTTCCTTTAGACTTTGTAGGATTTTGGGTAAATTGGACATTAAATTCAAGATTTTTTTTTGCTAATTACTGGCCTAGAGAGTCCAGAGAATTGTACTGCAGTGTTTTTTTCCATATTGAGTGAAAAAACCTAGGACTAGTTGGCAAAAGCAGTTTTTTTTTTCCAACATCTTCTCAATCATTTAACAAATGATTTGATTGACAGCAGTGATTCTAGTGGCTCGTATGATGCAAATATTGTGTGTATGTGCGAAAAAACGCACAATATACAATCGTTTATGCCCTTAAAAAAATGCAATATCGCCCCCAGTGGCCGATTTCTTTAAATTTTTTTCACAGACAGTTGGGGTCGTGAGTCAAAGAGGCCCTCTCTTTATGATTGGCCTCTGTTAACTTGTCTAATGGGTGCTCAAACTTTATCGGCCAATGGCGACCATGTTTTTTTGAGATATGCAAATGTCCTTATAGCCACTTGTGGCACTTTGGACAAAGACCGTGCACACCCATATTGATAGGACAAATGGTTGTGTACACTGTAAAAAGTTTCTCCAGTTTCAACTTAAAAACTTAAGTTCAGCTGCCTTAAAATTTTAAGTAAAATCAACTTAAAAGTACAAGTAATTTCAACTCACTACAATAAAATACTTTTAAATGACTTTTAAGTTGATTTAACGTATGAGTTGAAATTACTTGTATTTTTAAGTTGATTTAACTTAAAATTTTAAGGCAGCTGCTAAACTTCAGTTTTTAAGTTGAAACTGGTAAAAACTTTTTTACAGTGTAGGTATGCCCATTTTTATGTTTTTTTCCCCTCTTATAGCGCCACCAAGTGGCCAGTCTCATCGATTTTTGTCCTGTGACCTCAGATTGAGCTCTTACATTAGTGTTCTGAGTTTGGTGATGATATCTAATTTTAGGCATTATACTATGTGTATACTAAATATAGGCATTTTACTAAAAGATGCCCTGCCCTTTTCGAACATTTTGGCATCCCTTTGCGACAGTGAGTCAAAAGTTTAACATTTTTTTATTGATCTGTTTTTTTTTTATCTGCACTGGCTTGGTTCTAATCGGGTGAAAAATCCAAGACTCATTTTTTTTTTTTTAAATATCTGAAAATTACGCCAGACAAATCTGGGCCACATGTTTTGTTATGCATGAGCCAAAGATTCCAAGGACATAATATACTTGAGCCTGCCACTAATGGTTTAGGAGTTATGAGCGATTTGGCTTTTGATCGCTGTAGCGCCCCTGTCAGGCCAACTGGGGTGAGCCTTGGTGAGTGCGGAGTCTGCGGTGTAAGTACTACCATCCCTCCAAGTTTCAAGTATCTATGACTTACAGTTTGGTCTGCACAATCAGTTTTACGTTGGAGATTGCTGATCCTTGGCCATTCATACAATAGGGATTCAGCTCTACACGCCTGAACAACAAACAAAACAAAACAGAATTACGAGACGTAAACTCATAATTGCAATATATAAACTCGCAATTGCTAGATGTTAATTCAGAATTGAAAATCCTGACTTTATATCTCAAAGTTTTTTCCCAGAATTCCGAAGTGGTAACAGGCTTCTATACTTATGGGTTTGAAATGACATGATGGCGAGGAAATTATGACTGTATTTTCATTTTTGGGTGAATTTAACCAGTAACAGTCATGCCTGCATAACGTGACCGATTTAGTTTACGTTCGTGCTTGCTTCTTTGTGTTACATAAAAGAGGATGCACTTTGTACCATCCTATAAATTATTTATGAAAGGTGGAAAATTGTCTCTAAATGAGACAGCGGTCACCTGACAGCTGGATAGTCCTACATCATAAGTGTTGGGAAAACTATAAAAATACAAATATAAAAACTGTGGTTGAACCAGTTCCTCCACTCAGGTAATTTGGTTTGTAAATAACAAGGAAGCCACGGTATCATGCAAATGCGTCATTCAATCTACCATACAAAAAACTATTAACCTAATCTGTATTGTTATATATTATCTTCTCGTTGTTTTCTGTGTTTAAATGCTCAGTTGTTTTACTACAACCACATAAAACACTATTTGAAGTCTCATCAATCACTCAGGATTTTGCATTAGGATACAGCGAGGAAATGCAGCTCTGTACAGGATGGTACAATGTGTTTGTTTCAGCTCCTAACAGGCTCTTGTCACCGTCCAGGATGGGCTGGTGCAGACCACAGTTAAGGAATGACTGTGGGAGTACTGAGAAGAGCCAGACCTTTTCAGGAGATGTGATTGATGTTGCCTCAGACCATTAAGTACAATAGGAGGAAAAGAATGCTGAATTTATATTTGTGAGATTCTATTCTGTAGCTCTCTGAGGCCACAAACGGCCCCTTTAAGAACAGTGTGTAATTGTGGGTCTTTTTAGCTTGTCACAAAAATGAGAAATAGGAGAAGTCAGTATTGAGGGAAATAATATCACTAAGCGTTAAGATAAATTGTTCCCTAAACGTATAATATATCAATAAAATGGCAACATGGGTTTTATAATATTGGCCTACTATTAAACAATGTTTTCTTAGTCCTGTATTGTTCTTTGTTTAAGGTGTAGTGAATCTCTCATGGCTGAGAGAGAAGTTACACAACTACAACAAACCATTGTTTAAACATTAGGGACTGATGGGATTTGGTGGAGGGAGTGGATGTGGACTGACCACATATCCAGATGATTTAGTATAAAACTATCAGTTTTGTCTTACAGTATTTAACTAGTTTTGAAAAAAAACATTTATATATATGAAGAGTTCAGATGCAAAAGCCTCTAAATCTATCTGACGTTTTCCTTAAAATGAGCATTTCTTTCTGACTACTTAGTATAGGTTTCTGTGTAAGTACTGGTACTTCTGACTGGGCTGAGGCTGGAATTTAGCGAGTTTGAAGTAAGAGATCATGATACTGAGTTAATGCTCCTGACACATATTATACGTCCATCACATACTTTTAGTTAAAAATCGTTAAATTCCAGCCTCAGCCCAATCAAAAGTACCAGTACTTACATAGAAACCTATACAAAGTAGCCAGAAAAAATGCTAATTTTGAAGAAAAACGTCAGATGGATTTAGAGGCTTTTGCATCGGAACTCTTCATATATATATAGGGCTTTCAAGCAATTTATCGCGATTAATCGCATACAAAATAAAAGTTTGAGTTTGCCTTATATATGTGTGTGTACTGTGTAATTATTATGTATATATGAATGCACACAAACGAATGTATATATTTAAGAGGAATATGTTATGTACAAAATATTTTTATTTATATATAATCTAAATTCTATAAAAATGAATTTAAATACATATACTCGTAAATATTTCTTAAATATGTACGTGAATGTGTTTGTATTTATATATACATAATAATTACACACAGTACACACACACATATATTAGGCAAACTCAAACTTTTTTTTTGTATGTGATTAATTGCGATTAATCGTTTGACAGCCCTAATATATATATATATATATATATATATATATTGTGATACAGTCGATTTAAACTATCTAAAAATAGCAGTATTTTCTGCTATTTAA
The DNA here is from genome assembly GCF_022985175.1 of Labeo rohita. Lineage (NCBI taxonomy): Eukaryota > Metazoa > Chordata > Actinopteri > Cypriniformes > Cyprinidae > Labeo > Labeo rohita. The sequence goes on from NC_066873.1 coordinate 14,762,432, forward strand.
ACTACTTATTGGAAATAGTGGCAAGTATCTGCATCTTAGTATTGTAGTACATCATAAAACAGTATGCAGTAATAAAATTTTTAGAATTGAGTCTAAATGATCATTTCTATTAAAATGATTACATTGATGCTGCCTAATTGGGACAATAAATCCCTTCCTACACCTAACCCAAACCTTACCTTATACTTTATTTTCAACTTTCGATTATTTCCTTAATTTTTATTGAAAATAAATGCTTTACTGATGTGACATGAGATTTGAAAGGGTAGAATAACGAATTCGCCAAAAGGCGGATTCGAACGCGTCAAAAACAATGAAATGATTTGTTCTACCTATTAGATTGTGTTTTTAACGTCTATACCTACCCCAACCTCAACTTTGCCCTTACTATAACACAAAAACAGTATTATTGTTGTACAGTGTGACAAAAATAACGTTAGACTGATGTGTGCATGCCCAGTAGCCAGAGCTGTATCCCTTCTAGCCTTTACCTTGTTTGGTAGCCATCTTTTGTTATGTTTTTTAGCCTAATCACATGATGGTGTGCAGAGTTTGTGTAAATGGCCTCTGCCAAGGTGGGCTATTTGCAAGGGGTCATGACATGGATTTTTTTTATTTTAATATGATCCTTGATGTTTACTTATAATGTTAATAAAATTTTATGCACAAAAAATAAATAAATATGTGGAAAAATTATTGTTTTCAACCCACATTCTGATCCTCTGACTGGAATGATCTGTTTTAAAGGGTGGGTCTCAGTAATCAGCCACTGTTATGACTGGCTAATGTTAGTGCATAGGAAACAGTATCAACGCCCCCTCGCTATTGCATGTGAGTGCTTTGATAACATGATAAAAAAACAAAAAAAAAAAACAACAAAACAAAACAGTAATTTCCAGGCAAACCATTATGAAATCATTTAGTTACAGTTTGTGATGCAGCTGCAGTCAGATCTAGTACCGCTTCATTTTCCAACAAATGTTTCTTTGTGAACTCTCCATGACACTGTCATTTACAAAACAAAATACTCTAAATAATGCTCTGACACGAGCCGGGATGCCATCAAAAAATAAACCATCTGTGCCGATAGCCTAACGGGCAAGTGCGCTGACATACAGTACTGTTGCACTACAGGTGTCCCGAGTTTGAATCCCAGCTTGAGAACCTTTCCTGATCCCACCCCCCTCTCTCTGTCCCACTTGATTTCCTGTCAGCTCTCTACTATCCTATCATAATAGAAGGAAGAAAAAAACACCAAAAATAAAACTTTAAATAAACCATCCACTTGTTCCTTATGTTGGGATCCTTCTGATATCTGTACAAAGATTCAAATGAACTGTTTAAACCAAACATGTCAAAGTGATTTTTTGGTGTTTTAAGTGTTTTTTTTTTTTTGTTTTTTTTTTGTGCTTGTCCTTGCTTGTTGTTTTTTTTTCTATGAAGATCTGGCAACACTGACACTTTACTGCAGGGCTTTTAAGAGCAAATAGCCCCGCGTTAAATTGTGGTAAGGTTTAGAATTTTTTCACTGTTATTTTTTGTATCTCACATACAGACGCATTTCTGGTGCATGTCATTAAAGGGGTTCACTTTTATATGTTGTTTGAACATTAATGTGTGTTGGCAGTGTATGTACACATCTACCCTATAATGATAAAAATCCATGCAGTGGTTTTAATTAATCTGTAAAAATATTATCTCCTTTTTCAAATCGAGCCGTTCTCAGATGCTGCTCTCACAATTTCTCTGAAATTAGACAAGAATATCTCCGACTGAGCAATTAAGGTGTTGTGTTGCTGGATGTAATAATGAACATAGTGGTTGTCATTTACTCCCGACATCTGAGCCGTTGAAAATGCAATGATTACGTTAGTTTGTGAAGGGAATGTGCCTCCCGATCTACATAAATGCATCTATGTTTGCGCAAATCATTCGTGATTCAGCTTCACCTACAGCAGAAGTGAGTACAAGGGTTTTTTATGAATCTCTGCAATCACATTTCCTGATATCGTGCTAGTTAGCAAGTTTCACGGCTAAATGCGCTAAATGCGGTAAACAATCTCTCAGAGCACAGTTCGTCAATCCACAGAGAGAAGAGAGGGGTGGGGCAAGCAGAGCTCATTTGCATTTAAAGGAACAATCCCTCAGAATGGGTTGATTTTTGCAGAGCTCATTTTGGCAAGGTAAAATGGGTGTTGTTTTACACAACCATTGAGAATTTTTAACCAAAGTATATTATAGACTTTTCATTAAGACCCTAAAGAATCATATCAACTTGTGGAAAATGGGCATCCGATGACCCCTTTTAACAACTAGTTCAGTTCATTTCTGTACATATTGTGTAGAATTTCTGTACTGTAACTGCGGTTGTCACTGCCTGTATTTTTTGGGAGTTAAGGTGGTTGTCAAACGCGGTTGCCACTCTCGTATTTTAGTGAATTATGTGTGTACAGAATGCGATTAAGGAGTAAAAGGTGAACTGACAACTGAATTTATTTACAGTGTGTACGTTGCCTCAGTGTATTCAAGTGATCAGCCGTTAAGCTACTGAACGTCAGTGAGTGGGGCCTATGGTGAAAAGATGACTACTGGTCGATGCCTTGCTCTGGAGGCGGTGTTTATGCAAATGTTTGTGCCTGGGTGACGTCACCTTGCACCTCAGATCCAAACAAGCCATTTTTGGAGCTTGATTAAATAAATTCTTTGTTTATAATGAGGATTAGGTCTTAAGCTATGAAACCTGTTATATGCCAAAAGTCACAATGTCACAATCCCTTTAATGTATACAGACACTTTACTAAATTGTTAGTAAATTTTACAAACATTTACAAAGAAATGGCAAGTAACACACTGAATTAAATGTGGAAAATCTAAAAGAAATTTTGGTTTATTTGTTTGTTTTTGATGATCCATTTACTGATTTAAAAATAACACACAAGTTCTGTTTAAGTGTTTGAATTCTCCCTAGAGTAAAGGTGCATGTTTTGGGAAGCCGGGAAGTCATTAGTGCAATTCCGCAACCTTGAATGTCTGGAAAATTCACAAGTACATTTCTGGGAGGACCTTTTGATTTCACAATAAACAAAACAAACAAAAAAGTGATTTGTGTGTTCCAATTTAAATGTTTCCTTTCCTTGTCTTTGTGTCGACTGCCAGCTAAACCTTCCCTGATGATTTGTGTTATCCTGTTACCCTGTCCTTGAAAGTTGTTTGCTAGTATCATTAGATGAATGCTTTTAATGTCAGCCAAAGTTTAGCCAAATTACAAGTAATAATAATAATAATAATAGGAAATATTTCTTGAGCAATAAATCAAAATATTACAATGATTTCTGAAGGAGCATGTGACACTGAAGACAAAAAATTCAGCTTTGATATCAATAAATTACATATTAAAATATAAATGCATTAATAAATGCAGGTTTGGAGAACATAAAAAAAGCAAATTCCTCTACGTGTTCTGTTGCAGTTTGGTGTCTATTCTACATTGGCTGTCCATTTAATGCACAAAGCATCAAAGGGAGCATTCCTCCTTTGTGTGCTTTGTCTCCAAACTTACATAAGGCATTTGTCCTTGGTGGGAAACTGGAGCTCCCCAGTTTCTGGCACATCACATGCTCGGATAAATACTTTTCATAGGGTTTGGCTCTGAGGAAATTCCATTGCCCCTGTGGGGCAGCCCACTTCTACCTGTCTCAGCAGCAGCAGTGAACCCTGGGGAAAACGACTCTATAAACAATTACCACCGTTCTTCTGTGTTTTCTGTTCGGCTAATTTCTCCTGAGTCTGTGCTAATGGAAGAAACTTCCCACTCAGGGGAAAATTCTCACATATAGTCAAATTTCTGCTCTTGCTGCTCCAACAATTTATATTTAAAGACATTTTACATATTTGACTAGTGCTAAACGATTAATCATGATTATGTAAAAGTATATACAAAACATAAAAGTTTTGGTTTACATAACATATGCGACCCTGGACCACAAAACCAGTCATAAATAGCATGGGTATATTTGTAGCAATAGCCAACAATACATTGTATGGGCCAAAATAAAAAACCTTAAGTAAAGATCATGTTCTGTGAGAATATTATGTAAATTTCCTATCGTAAATATATCAAAACTTAATTTTTGATCAGCAATATGCATTGCTAAGCACTTCATTCGGACAACTTTAAAGGTGATTTTCTTAATATTTTGATTTTTTTCCACCCTCAGATTCCAGATTTTCAAATAGGTGCATCTCGGCCAAATATTGTCCTATCCAAACAAACCATACATCAATGGAAAGTGTATTTATTCAGCTTTCAGACATAAATCTTGTATGTATAAATATATATGTATAAATCTCAATTTCAAAAAAGAATGAGTGGTTTTGTAGTCCAGGGTCACAAATGTGTGTGTACTGTGAATATTTATTATGTATATATAAACACACACACACACAGTATATATTTTGAAAATATTTACACTACGTTTATATTTAGATTCATGTCATTTATAGTATATAAAAATAAATTTAGGGCCAGATTTACTAACAGCTTTCGCCAGCTCAAACTGTCTTTTGGCGCTACAATAGTACTGCCAGAATTTACTAAAGACGCATAATATGGAAGCAGATTAGACTCAGGTTTAGATTAGAATTCACGCAAAAGACACGATGGACACATTTTGAATGTTTAACATTCACTAGTGTATCACGGACTGTGAGTGTGTGAAAACGCATGTGCGTTTTTGAGACTTTTCTGGCAGTGAACTCCTCCCACGTGGGTCACTCATACTCTTTAGCTAATCAGATTTGAGCCTACCTGTATGTTACGTCATCAGCGAGAGTCCATAGTTCCAGTTGTGATTCAGCAGACGTTTGTGCAGTTGATTGTCTCATTTAAGGTAACTAGCCTAGTAAAGGTGTATTGTTTTATCTTGCATACTTACTTAAAGGAGAAGTCCACTTCCAAAACAAAAATTTACAGATAATCTCACCCCCTTGTTATCCAAGATGTAATGTCTTTCTTTCTTCAGTTGTAAAGAAAATGTTTTTCTCCATATAATGAACTGATATTGTGCCCGAGTTTGAACTTTCAAAATGCAGTTTAAATGCGGCTTCAAACGATCCCAAATGCAGTTGTAAACGATCCCAGCCGAGGAAGAAGGGTCTTATCTAGCAAAAAGATCTGTTAATTTTAATAGAAAAAATACAATTTATATACTTTCTAATGTCAAATGCTCATCTTGTCTTACTCTGCCTGAACTGAACTTGTTCCCGGTTCATGACAGTTAGGGTATGTCGAAAAACTCCCATCTCATGTTCTCCCTCAACTTCAAAATCATCCTATATCGCTCTTTTACCTTTTTTGTTAAGGGTGTTTGATCTTCTTTGCATAGACTGAGTCGGTACTTCTGCAACGATGTGGGATGATTTTGAAGTGATTTTTGAAGATACGATTGGAGTTTTTTGACATACCCTAACTGCCTTGAACCAGAATACACAGAGTTCAGGCAGAGCAAGACAAGACTAGCGTTTGAGATTAAAAAGTATTTAAATTGTATTATTATTTTTTTTAGCGAAAATAACCACTAGTTTCGCTAGATAAGACCCTTCTTCCTCAGATGGGATCGTTTACAACCACATTTGGGATCATATGAAGCTGCATTTAAACTACATTTTGGAAGTTCAAACTCGGGGCACCATAGAAGTCAATTATATGGAGAAAAATCCTGAAATGTTTTCCTCAAAAAACATAATTTCTTTACAACAGAAGAAAGAAAGACATGAACATCTTGGATGACAAGGGGGTGAGTACATTATCTGTAAATTTTTGTTCTGGAAGTGGACTTCTCCTTTAAAAATTGGAGGTAAAATTGGTTGTTTAGACACACTCGTTAACGTGACCAGTGTAAGCCAGCGGCTGCTATGAAAACAAATAGTGTTGCCAAAGATGCATATGTCTTGTGTTAGCCACAATGTCCTGTATACTGGCCAAAATGAAGAAAGAATTCTGTTCATTGCCATGTTTTTGTTCAGCAATGTTAGGTGCCCAGACTGCCCAGACTGCCCAGTCTAGCTCCCACTTAGCATTGACCCTGCCTTTATTATCATAGCTTTATGTAATGATGAATAGACCTCACGAGAACTCAGTGTATGAATAACGGTGTGTTTGTACTTACCATTTGTGCAACTGGATACTGTGTTTAATTAATACACACTAATCATTTTCCTTGCATTTTTCAGGATTTAAACACTTTGGAACAACCACTGGATGACAGTTCTGACCTTTTCATTCACATTAATCTTTTATGTACTTTACCTTTATGCATTCATTTCTTAATGTAATTAACATTCATTTACTTATTTTTTTCATATTATATTACTATGATTAACCATTTTTAATCTTATGTTGAGTTGTGATGTAAAAATCTTTGAAATTACAATACACAAAATGATGTTGGTTAGCATTTGCTTGGTAACAGTTGTGGAATTTATACTGGTCAGACAAAGACAGACTGATCATAAAAAGGAAAGATTATTCAGTAAACTTTATTCAACTTCCGACTTGTTTTGAATGTTTTAATTCTGACATAAAACTAGAACATTTAACAATGCATAACAAAGCTTTATGCCCTAAGAAATACGAAGTCATAGGGTTCCATTCTAAAAGAAATGTAGTAATAATGCATGACTTAAAAAATCAGTTGAAACTGTCAAAATGGATGGGTTGCAGCATGACTGTTTTGAAAGTTACAGTTACAGAAGAGTTAACAGTTCCAAATGAAACTTCCAGATTCACATTAACTCTTAATTTGTAGTAGGGGTTGAATTAGGAGCAGCAGGGTCATGAGTGTCTCAGCAGCCACTTGCACATTATCAGCCTCACAATTCTGAAATAAACAGTATCTGCAGGCTGCAGCATAAACAAACTTAAATGAAATGTATATGGTTTACAATGTGTGAATGTTATTACATACATCGTCATCAGCTGAATGCGTGCCATCACAGGACTTGAGTCACAAAATAAGCTCTTCAAGTCTTCAATAATAATAATAAAAAAAAACACACACAAGAGACTGCTTGAAAAATATCCAAAAATTGTATTTTCATAATCTTCTATTTATTTACATGTCCCTTCTGTCAAAACCTAATTTTATGCTTTACATTGAGTTTACAGTCTTAAAGGAACACTCCACTTTTTTGAAAATAGTCTCATTTTCTAACTCCCCTAGAGTTAAACAGTTGCGTTTTACTGTTTTTGAATCCATTCAGCCGGGTCTGGTGGTAGCACTTTAGCATAGCTTAGAACAGATCATTGAATCTGATTAGACTGTTAGCATCTTGCTCAAAAATGACCAAAGAGTTTTGATATTTTTCCTATTTAAAACTTGACTCTTCTTAGCATCGTGTGCTAAGACTGGAGGAAAATGAAAAGTTGTGATTTTCTAGGCTGATATGGCTAGGAACTATACTCTCATTCCGGCGTAATAATCAAGGAACTTTGCTGCCGTACCATGTGTGCAGCAGGTGCAATGATATTACGCAGCGCCTGCTGCACACATGGTACAGCAGCAAAGTTCCTTGATTATTACGCCGGAATGAGAGTATAGTTCCTAGCCATATCAGCCTAGAAAATCACAACTTTTTATTTTCTGTCAGTCTTAGTACACGATGTAACTACAAAAGAGTCAAGTTTTAAATAGGAAAAATATCGAAACTCTTTGGTCATTTTTGAGCGAGATGCTAACGGTCTAATCAGATTCAATGATCTATGCTAAGCTATGCTAAAAGTGCTACCGCCAGACCCGGCAATCGGCTGAATGGATTCGAAAACGGTAAAACACAACTGTTTAACTCAGGGGGAGTTGGAAAATGAGCCTATTTTCAAAAAAAGTGGAGTGTTCCTTTATTATCTTAATGTGGTATGGTATCCACATGAATGATTCTTTATAAATAAACATAATCGATAAATATTAAAACATAATACACTCTGAACTATACTAAACTGCTGGCTTACACTGGTCACGTTAATGAGTGTGTCTAAACGATCAATTTTACTTCCAAATTTTAAGGAAGCATGCAATATGAAACAATACACTTTTACTAGGCTAGTTACCTTAAAGGAGAAGTCCACTTCCAAAACAAAGATTCACATATAATGTACTCACCCCCTTGTCATCCAAGATGTTCATGTCTTTCCTTCTTCAGTCATAAAGAAATTATGTTTTTTTGAGGAAAACATTTCAACATTTTCTCCATATAATGGACTGATATGGTGCCCCGATTTTGAACTTCCAAAATGCAGTTTAAATGCAACTTCAAACGATCCCAAATGCGGTTGTAAATGATCCCAGCCGACTTATCTAGCATAACGAACAGTTACTTTCATAAAAATAATACAATTTATATTATTATACTTTATTATACTTTGTAATATCAAACGCTCGTCTTGTCTTACTCTGCCTGGACTGTTTTTGTTCCGGTTCATGACAGTTAGGGTATGTCGAAAAACTCTCATGTTCTCCCTCAACAAAATTGCCCTATATCGTTGTTTTACCTTTTTTGTTAAGTGTTTTTGATCTCGTTTGCATGTTCACTTTGCAAAGTCTGAGTCAGTACCTGTGCAGTGATGTAGGATGATTTTGAAATGATCTTTAAAGGTTGAGGGAGAAAATACAATCAGAGTATACTATAACTGTCTTGAACCAGAATACACAGAGTTCAAGGAGAGTAAGGCAAGACAACCGTTTGAGAATAAAAAGTATATAAATTGTATTATTTTTATAAAAATAACCGATCGTTTCGCTAGATAACACTCTTCCTCCTCGGCTGGGATCATTTACGACTGCATTTGGGATTGCTTAAAGCTGCATTTAAACTGCATTTTGGAAGTTCAAAATCAGGGCACCATATCAGTCCATTACATGGAGAAAAATGCAGAAATGTTTTCCTCACAAAAAAATTCTTTACGACTGAAGAAAGAAAGCCATGAACATCTTGGAAGACACAAGGGGGTGAGTATACTGTATGTGAATCTTTGTTTTGGAAGTGGACTTCTCCTTTATATGAGACGATCAGCAGCAAAAACCTCTGCTGAATCATAACTGTAAATATGTATGTCCGCACTGTCAGTAAATCACATGCAGAATTTTCCCCTCTCATCAGCGCTTTTATGGAATTGCTCTCTAACGCTAATTTAATCTAAATCTCACCCTAAATATATAAACATAACACATTTTCCTTAAATATATACATGAATGTGTGTATTTATATATACATAACAAATATACACAGTACACACACATATATTATGTAAACAAAAACTTTTTTTGGATGCGATTAATCACGATTAATCGTTTGACGCCACTATTATTGACTGTTGCAATACAAAACATATTTAATCACAGAGGGACAATATGATATTCAAAAGTTTGTGGTCATGCTTTTGAAAGAAGTCTCTTATGCTCACCAAGGCTGCATATGTTTTGTTCAGAAATACAGTAAATATCGTGAAATATTATTACAATTCAAAATAACTGTTTTCTATTGTAATATATTTTAAAATGTAATTTATTTCTATGATGAAAAGCAGAATTTTCAGCAGCCTTTACTCCAGTCTTCAGTGTCACATGATCCTTTAGAAATTCTTTGATGAATAAAAAAAGTTCAAAAGAACAGCATTTATTTTTGTAACATTATACATGTCTTTACTGTCAGTTTTGGTCCATTTATTGCATTCTTGCTTAATAAAAGTATCAGTTGGCTGAAGGAGTGTAACTTCAAACAGATGAATAAACTATAGAGTGAAAGGGATTTGATCTAACTCCTTGCTGGCTGTATAGGAGTCACCGGGCTACACCCTCAAAACACACGGATTCCTGGAATCAGTCACGCCACCATGTTAATTCTAAACAGCCTGTGAAGTTTGCTCTACTGTAAGTGTGTTCTGAACAAATACACGGAATTTAAATTTACTTTGTGTTTACTCTCACAAACGTTTAAAAGAGCTTCCATTGTAGATGTGACGCATCAGTGTCACAATATTGCAGATGTCAAGACAAGCCGTTTTACTCGATTTGTTTAGAAGAGAAAATTGCTCCTTATCTTCCTTCCTTATCGGTTACTGGAAACCTGTTTTTCACAGCAATTACGTATATAGTATATTAAAGGAATAGCTCACTCTAAAAAAAAGGAGAGTTTGCTGGGAATTTACTCAACCTCATGCCTTTCAAAATTGCTTTATCAACAGATTTGGGGAAATGTAGCATTACATGACTTGTTCACCAATGGATCCTCTGCAGTGAACGGGTGCCATCAGAATGAGAGTCCAAACAGCTGATAGAAACTGAAAATAGAAAAAAGTAACGTCTTGTTTATAATAAACATGTAGCTTTTATCCATAAAATTAATCTTGTAAAAAGTAATCTTGTCTGAATCAGGAGAGAAATATGAACAGATCAAGCACCGCTTACAAGCAAAATAGTCCAGAACTGTAAACAAATATGCCAGTGGATTCTGATGTGAAATAACAACAGCTGATATACTTTTTTTTTACAAGAGGAAGTGTTATTATGGACTTTTGGCTGAAACGAATGTTTAAGTGATAGGTTTTTTGCTTACAAAAATGCTGCTTTTCACTTATCAAGTTGTTAATTGATAGACTTGCGATGTATAAATTACTTGTGGATTATTGTTATGTTTTATCAGCTGTTTGGACCCTCATTCTGACGGCACCCATTCACTGAGCATCCATTTGTGTGCAAGTGATGTAATGCTAAATTTCTCCAAATCTCTTCTGATGAAGAAGCAAACTCATCTACATCTTGGATGTTTTTATTTTATTTTTGTATGAACTTAAAAAATTCTGACAATCTAAACCTGTATAACTTTCTTTTATACCGATGAACACAAAAGAAGAAGGTCAAAGAGCCCCAAAAAACAACAACATCAAAAACACGCTGAGGCTCAAAATATCTTCTTTTGTTTTCCACAGAAGAAAGTCTGTCAAAGCAATTAGTGAAATAATGTTTTAAAAGAGTAGCTTTACGTGGGGTTTAACCTCAAAACAGCTAAACAGCTACGCGCGAGAAGATCCTGTGATCGAGGCACGTAAACCACATTAGAAATAAAGACATAAAATTCTGCTTAAGGGCTTTGGGCTCCTGCCAGCTCTGATTCATGTTATTCGTTCTTGGAGTTGATTCTCCACTCCCTGAGCACTTAATGCACTCATTTCCATATTTCAAAATATAAGCTGACCCATTGCCAGAATTTAACGATGATTTCTAACATCCGCTCTGCACTTTTCCCAAGGATCTAATGTAGAAAAACTTCTAAAGCTGATTAGATGAGAAGTTTTAATTACTCTAAAAGGGTGTTCTCCAGGGAATATTTAGATCTCCTCATGCTGAGGACATTACTGTAATGTTTGGAATAGCCTGACAGTATTTTTCCACAGCTGTTGCATAAACATCCAACTGCCTGAAGAACAGGGCATCCTCTGTGCCTCCCCACAGTCATTAACCGTCCCCTCTGATAATGTGTGAACTCAGACCAGTACCATGTGCCTAGTTTAAACATAGTTACTGTGAATTACTGTTATCTTATTTTGTCTGATGGATCATTGGTTTAATGCTATTTAAGAGTCTGGAACAAACCTCAGTGATGCCACAGAAGGTTCCCTAGGAGAATCTCACTGTTGTTGTTTCCACATCCTGCTTTGAGCAAATCATTTGTACAGGAAGTAGGTCCAGCAAGCTAATCAATGCAAAACTATTCAAAAATTCAAAGCCAAAATCATCTCTTTACTCACAAGTTCCACTGCCATCTCTTCCTGTTCTTTGCACTTCGTACAAAAAGGGTCATTGTTTTATACGACTGATAATATCAATGATAATAAACAAATCGGTACATTTATGTCAGCTCTTCACATTTAAATGAAAACTATTTAAGGGAGAACTTTATTCTACATATTCAGCAATTCAAATGTTTATCTATAATAAGCGTTTGGTCAAATACTGCTCCTTTCAGCTGTACTACACCGTTTCTTCTGTAATATTATCACAAAGCTCCCTCTTGTGGTTTAAACGCGCCCCTCGTCTTAAGTGTAGTCACTAAGAACTACAAGTACCAGAGCGTCTGTTTGTTGTGCTGCCATAGCAACCGAACCAACATTCCAGATTTTACCTTTTGTATTGATAAACTCAGCCACATCGGAGAGAAAACGAACGGTTTTAAACATAATATACAAGCATATTATACGAGCGAAATGTCTTTCAAAAATGGACAGGCGGAAAACATTAAGTTCCCCTGGTAAGTTGCACATTTTGCGACCGCGATCGTTTTGTTTTTCATTAATTGCAAAATCAGTACTGTGTAACTTACTCTCAAATTATATTGTACTAACATTTAACATGAAAATCTGACCATTTAAGAAGACTTTTCCAGGTTTCCTTCATTTTCCCCCTACATCTAGGCCACTCAAAACGTTTCAATAAAAAGTTTTTTGGAAATATGCACTTTGTTAACTTAATGTTAAACATTATGTAAGCTAATTCTCAAGTCTCTCCTGGACAATGTCTTTTTATTTCCATCATGTTAGGTTCAGTCCTGTTTGTTCATTTTCTTGTCATTGCCGTCAAGTTGCATAAATACATTCTCAAATTTCAATGTAAGTTTTTTTTTTCACCCAAAAAAGAAAATTTGTTAAAAATTTACTCAGCCTTTGGCTGAGATGCAGAGAGATTTAGCATTACATCACTTGCTCCACAGTGGATTCATTGCAGTGAATGGGTGCCGTGAGAATGAGAGTCCAGACAGCTGATAAAAACATCATAATAATCCACAAGTAATCTACACTTCTCCAGTCTATCAATTAACATCTTGTGAAGTGAAAAGCTGTGTGCTTTTAATAAAAAAAATGCATCCTCTATGCATAATCTTGCTTTCTCCAGTGAAAAAGTCATCTGGTCTGAATCAGGAGAGAAATATGCACAGATCAAACACTGTTTAGAAACAAAAAAAAAAAAGTCCAAAACAAATATGTTGGTGGATTTTCATGTGAGAGGACAACAGCAGATGGACTTTTTCACTGGAGGAAGCATTATTATGGACTCATTATTTTGGCCAGAAGCAATGTTTTAAAGTTAAAAATGTCTTGATTGATTTGTTTATACCAAACATGCACTGAAATGTAGATTACTTGTGGATCATTGTGATGTTTTTATCAGCTGTTTGGACTCTCATTCTGATGGCACCCATTCACTACAGTGAGCAAGTGAGGGAAAATTCCACTGGTGAGCAAGTGAGGGAAAATTTCAAGCTAAATTTCTCCAAATCTGTTCCATGAAGAAATAAACTTCATCTTGGACAGCCTGAGGGTCATTAGTTCATCAGGTACTGCATAAAATTTGTAACCACAACTTTTTTGTCTTTGTCTTTAGGTTTAAGGAACGGCTAAAGACGAAATATCTCAGGGATCTAAGGCAAAAGCAGCAGTTATCTGGGTCATTAGACAGTCGCAAATGGCGCTTTTTGTCCCAGGGCCTGGATGATTTTAGAGACGGTTACCCAACAGTCCATAAAGAGCTCTTCACTCAGTGTAAGAGTGGACCCTCCCCAGCAGTCTTTGGCATGCCGAATCACGCTTGTTCAGTGAAGTTCCCAAAGAAAAGACTGAGTAAAAATCAAGTGTGTTACTCAAAGCAGAATCCCCAGAATCAAGCTCAGCGTGAGTTCATTGACGCTGTTGAATACAAACTCAAACAACACCCTCTGGCCCTCTATCCTCATCTGGAGAGCGGTATGACTCCTGAGGTAACCACATTTATGGTCAATATATTTCAGTTATTTGCAGCATGTAAATACACTTAAACTCATGTTGAAGTTTCTGTTAGCAATTTCTTAAAATACCATTTATTACCTGGCAAATAACGCTGAAGCAGGGCACACTTTGAGAAACGACATCTTATTTCTGAATCAGAACACGGGCCGCGTCAATGGTGTTAGTATGAGTGGGAGCCGTTTTGATTTTAGAATCTTTTTGAATATTTAGTATCTTTTAAAGGTTTTAATATTTAAATTAAAAAAAATTGTGGACATTTATAATTTGTGTTATTTTATCCTCATATTAAACCGCAAAAACTAACAGTGTTGTAATGGGGTTTCTAATACAGGTGCTTAGATAGTGATGGTAACTTTGACATCTTTCTCTCATCTGACTGCACTGTAAAAAATAAAAAACAATTTGTTGAGTCAGCTTAAAATAATTTGTTACCCTGCTGCCTTAAAATTTTAAGTTTAGTCAACTCAAATAAGTTTATTCAACTTGAAATGTTAAGTTGTACTAAGTAACAACTTAGATATTTGTGTTTGCTAAACTTAACAGATGGGTAGGTAACCCAAGTTTTTTTTTTGAGTTGACTGAACTTAAAATTTTAAGGCAGCCAGGTTACAAATTATTTTAAATTGACTCACAACAAATTGTTTTTTACAGTGTGGCGTAATTTATTTCTATGTATTTTTTCCTTTTTTGGAAAGTCGTGGAAATTAAACAGTCAATTTCTCACTCCCCTGCGTTTCTGTTGTCTAAGCAATCGGGAACACAAAAGATTATATTAGTCACATTCATGACTATAAATCATTACTCAACAGTGACCACATTCTCTTCTGAGAACCATGAAAATGTGAAGTCGACTGAAAGCTGGGGGAGTTTTGGGGAAATCTGTTTAGAAACAGTCATTGTTCTGCAATTCCATTTGGTGCTTCTAGTAGTGCAGAAGTCTCTAACCGAGCTTTAAATACGAGAGAAGACAAAAGAAAAAAATTGTATGTGCAACATGGAATATTAATTGCAATGTAGAATATACAGAGAATGCATCCAAATGTATTCTGCTTTTTCAATAGCTATTTGATCAGGTGTTGTCAGTCCTGGATCCTGATATGTGCATGAAGGGAGAACTGTCCATAACCTCTCCATCCAAAAAAGTGGAGCATCTAGAAAAAAGCAGCGCACAATGTGAAATCTCAACTCCGGAAACCATAAAACCGTCCATCACCATCAAGTGATTTTCTTTTCTTCTTCTTTTGAGCACATGTTTCTGATTTTGGTTCTAATCTCATCCCAAAGGGATGAATCAGGTCACAATGTTAGGTTAAAAACAGTACTCCTATTTTAAAGAATTTTTTCTGTTGGTGAGTGATCATGTTATATACAGTTGAGGTCAAAAGTTTACATACACCTTGCAGAATCTTCAAAATGTTAATTATTTTATAAGATAATAAAGAGGGAATATACAAAATGTGTGTTATTTAGTACTGACACATAAAATATGTTTACATATTGTCCACGAGAGAAAATAATAGCTGAATTTATAAAAATGACTGTTCAAAAGATTACATACACTTGATTCTCAATACTGTGTTGTTACTTGAGTGATCCACAGCTGTGTTTTATTGTTTTAGTGATAGTTGTTCATGAGTCCCTTGTTTGTCCTGAACAAAATGTCAATTTGAACTCTTGAATTTGAAAAATGAATTTGAACTCTTTCCAACAATGACTGTATGATTTTGAGATCTATCTTTTCACACTGAGGACAACTGAGGGACTCATATGCAACTATTACAGAAGGTTCAATCACTCACTGATGCTTCAGAAGAAAAATGTTGCATTAAGAGCCAGGGGTGTAAACTTTTGAACAGAATGACATTTTTCTCATTTTGCCGAAATATCATATTTTTCATTTAGTACTGCTCTTCAGAAGCTACAGAAGGTTCTTACATGTTTCCCAGAAGACAAAATAAATTAAATGTACCCTGATCTTCAAATTCAAAAGGTTATCACCTCCAGGCTCTTAATGCATTGTGTTTCCTTCTGGAGCACCAGTGAGTGTTTGAACGTTCTGTAATAGTTGCATATGAGTCCCTCAGTTGTCCTCAGTGTGAAAAAAGATGGATCTCAAAATTATACATTCAGTTGGAAAGGGTTCAAATACGCAAAAATGCTGAAAAATCAAAGAATTTGTGGGACCTGAAGGATTTTTCTGAAGAACAGCAGTTTAACTGTTCAGGACAAACAAGGGCCTCATGAACAACTATCACTAAACAAAAAAATGTTACTATATGTAAACTTCTTTTATGTGAAATCTTTTTGAAGTCAGTACTAAATAAAGAAATAACATGCATTTTGTATGATCCCTCTTATTTTGATAAAATAATTAACATTTTGCAAATTCGGCAAGGTGTATATAAACTTATGATCTCAAATGTATATTGTAATACCATTTCTGATAATGTTCTTACATTTCTCAAGACCACAAAAGGAAAAATGTAAAGAGGCCAGACCAAGAAATCCTTATAAATGGCAGAAACTTAAAGAAACTTTGCGTGTCGAAGATCATATGGCGAGTGTTAAACACCTGCACTCCGTATTGCAAGAAGATGACAAGCAGATGATTACCAAGCTCTTCTGTGAATGGATTACTTCACTGGTAATACTTCTTCATGCACACATTAAAGCACACAAATCAGATATGAAGTCTAAAAGGTTATTTAACCTGTTAACTCAGGATGGAGAAACCAGTGATTTGACAGAGTCAGCCATCTTGGATTTGTTTAAGAGTGACTATGAAAAGAAACCCTCCTTGTCCCTACCTATTAACAAGTCTGATCCTAATCAAGCTCCAAAACCAAAACTCTACAGCTCTGTGGAAGAACATCATAAAGACCAGAGTGTTGAAGAGTTGACTCAGGTTGGGGATATTGCATTTGTTCTTAACATTTACATTTTGTGTTGTTTTCCCAAAACTGTGGATTAATAAGTCTTGTCAAATGTTTGTTTGACAGGTCTATAAACCCAAGAGAACCCAGGATGCCAATGATCCTCTAAGAGATATCACAGGAAGCCTGGACTTTGAAGAACAGCTGAGCGAGAAGGTGACTTATATAGCATCTACTAGTCGTGACAGCTGATGATGAGACAAACCAGTCTGAGCTCTATTTAGTTGTTTTGAGTTCCATTCATATTTTCCTATCATCTAGGGTGAGGAGCTAAAGCAGATTCATGGCATTCAGGCATTCAGAGAGTTCATTATCAACAAGGGAGTGAGAATGCCATGGGTAATGCAAGAGATTACTCTAACAGCTGGATATTTTATGAGTGTAAATTTGAATTATATTCATTATGATTAAGCATATTGTTAATTATATAAGAATTAATTATTTTATGTCCCATGTGTAGTTTCTCAGTGCTGTCTTCCCTGAAGATGAACAGAAGAACAGGATCAGAAGCTCAAACACCGCAAGCTCCACATCATCGTCATCTAAAGGGAGAGCTGTCCATTAAGATCTTTAAATAGTACTCCCTTATGTTGTTTTATTGAACATCACTTCACACATTCATGCATCAGCTGCTGAGTGCAGTCCCCCAGACTACAATTTTTGTGATCAAAGCAACATTTTACCCCAGGCCAGATTTCTGTATTATGTTGTTTTACGATCAAAAAAATAAAGCTAGGGCGTATTTGGCATGGTTCTCTCTTCCTCTAGTTTTCTTCATTCATTCATAAACTTTTCACTGAAAAACAAACACTGATTTCTCAGCACCCTGGTGGGAATTACAAGGGCTTTCTAAGGATTTTTAGGTAAACAGGCTGAAGTCTCTCAAGGCTCTCATGTATTCTGCCATGCTAATGAGCTGCACTTGGCTAAGTTCTACATTGTCTTCTAGTGCTTTTTTTCCGTGTTTAAGTGCTATATTTGGGTCACCAGTGCATCTGTCAACCCAAAATAAAGGACAGCTCAGTAACTTTGTTTTGGTAAGCCTTTTTCTGCAAGCTTATGAAAACAAGCCAGTCAGATTTTGCACCCCCCATAATGTGGCAAGGGGATATTATAATACTAGTGCCCTTTAATCTGCACATTTCCACCCACGGTGCTGCCGTTTTGTTTTCGCAAGCGACAACAGTGTACAGTTCTAACACCATAGTGAAAGTTCGAGCAAGACATGCTAACTGTTCGTCATTGGCTGCACAGACGAGCACAGAACACTATTTAGAGTCCCAGCCTCAGAGGAGACAAGAGAGCAGTGGATTTATTGATTTATTTACTGTATATGACACTGCTGCCACACAGATCTAATATAAATGTGATTTCTTTCCCAGTCATTTACCTTTACAGACATAACTGACGTTTTTTGTAACTCTTGTGTTTTTAACATAAACTTGTGTGTATTTGACAATTTAAGGGCAATAAGACATTAAAGAGAACTTAGTTTAGCACTCACATGCCATGTGACAGCTGCGTTGTGTGTGTGTGCTTCGGATGTGTGCGCTCAGAAAACCCTATATCAGAAGTTTAAACTAATGTGGCCTTAAAATGCTCAATTTCATCACGATAGACATGATAATCAAAACCAAACAGTTGTTTATTGGCTATGATGTAAACCAGGGGTCACCAGACCCGGTCCTGGAGGTTTGGTGTCCCTGCAGAGTTTAGCTCCAATCCTAATCAAACACACCTGAACCAGCTAATCAAGGTCTTACTAGGTATACTTGAAACTTCCAGGCAGGTGTGTTGAGGAAAGTTGGAGGTAAACTCTGCAGGACACCGGCCCTCCAAGAACAAATTTGGTGAGCCCTGATGTAAACAGATGTATCTGAGCTATGAACTGTAAATGCATAGACATGAACGAAAACAGCATGTTTCTGCTTCCACTCAAAATAGGCTTTTTCAAAATTATATAATTATGATCTGAGAAAAAATTTTGTTTTTTGAGGAAAACTTTTCAGGATTTTTCTCCATATAGTGGACTTCTACGGTGCCGAGTTTGAACTTCCAAAATGCAGTTTAAATGCAGCTTCAAAGGGCTCTAAATGATCCCAGCTGAGGAAGAAGGGTCTTATCTAGCGAAACGATTGATTAAAAAAAAAAATACAAATGACATACTTTTTACCCTCAAATGCTTGGTTCAAGACAGGGTAGGTCGAAAAACTCCCATCTCATTTGCTTCTCCAACTTCAAAATCATCCTACATCTCTGTTTTACCTGTTTTTGTAATAGGCGCTTGATCTTCTTTGCATGTTCACTTGAAGTTGGAGGAGAAAATGAGATCTGAGTTTGTCGACATACCCTAACTGTCATGAACCAGAATACACAGTTAATGCAAAGCTAGACAAGACAAGCATTTGAGGTTAAAAAGTATATAACTTAAACTGCATTTTGGAAGTTTAAACTCAGGGGCATTATAAAAGTCTACTATATGGAGAGAAATCCTGAAATGTTTTCCTCAAAAAACAATTTCTTTACAACTGAAGAAAGAAAGACATGAACATCTTGGATGACAAGGGGGTGAGTAAATATTTGTAAATTTTTGTTCTGCAAGTGAATTTCTCCTTTAAGGTTGAACCACTGATGTCACATGGACTACTTTAACAATGTCCTTAATACCTTTCTGGGACTTGAACATGTCAGTTGTGTTGCTGTCTATGCAGGGTCAGAAAGCTCTGTATTCTTTTTTTTTACATACAGGGGTTGTATTAAGCAGCACATAAAAAGTTTTGGGTTTCTACTTTTTTCAAAATTAAAATGTCTGACAAATATTACATGTAATCCACTTTGTTTGTGATGAAGAAAGCAAATAGTGTGAGCATGACTATATGTCTGTTCTGACAGATCCATTTTCGACTCCTTCCCCAAATACAAATGGCAAATTTTATCAATCAGTAAGGCCAGCC
Organism: Labeo rohita; assembly: GCF_022985175.1. Classification (NCBI taxonomy): domain Eukaryota; kingdom Metazoa; phylum Chordata; class Actinopteri; order Cypriniformes; family Cyprinidae; genus Labeo; species Labeo rohita. Next base: position 14,782,150 of record NC_066873.1, read on the forward strand.
TCAGTCAAAGTCAGTCAAACGCACCTATTAAGACCAAAATGAAGAAAACAGTCTCATTCTGGCCATCATCCTGCAGTTTAAGATCCTTCATTCTTCCATGCTTGTCCTGTGGGCTCATCTTGATTGTTGGCATCTGATAAAAGACCAATAAAACTCCAGCTTTACAACTTAGCTTATTAATCACTCGCTATGATTTACAACATACAATAAACAAATGAAATCTACTGGCATATAGGCACTGTTAAACAAATCACCCTGCAGGCATCATTTATGTGTTTAAATTTCATAAAATGCCTCTAATTGTGTTTGAGGTGAAGCTCACATATCTGATTGGCACTGGCAGGGCGCTTTATCTCCAGCCAGTAGTTTCTGTCAGCGGGAAGATCAGAAGTGAGGAGAAGGTGCACAGGAGACCTGCGTCCTGTCGCACAAGCAGAGCTGGGACAGCATATCTGTCCTGCTTTATCTGTTAAACAAGAGACATTTTATTATATTTATACATTTTTCCAAATAATCATTTTTTTATCATTGATTAGTGTAGCAGCACAAAGACTCACTGTCAGCTGATAAAGTGCTGTTGCAATCCTGCTTGTTAGGTTCAGCAGTTCTGAAGGACATTGGCTCACTGCATCAAAGCACACATGCAACACAAGCAGTATATGCATTAAATGTGTCTCAGAGCACTAACTCTTGACTCAGAGAGTGGAGAACAAGCATAAATCACTGGCGAGAAGCACTTAAATGTTACAAAATGGCTTTATTGAGGCAAAGCAGCTTCTTGAGCATGAAGCATCCATGCATGTGTGGTTAAATGTTATGAAACTACTTGTAAGTGCACTTTTTTTCTCCTACCTATAACTGGTTATTCTCCCAATTGGCCTTGTGGTACTTTCAGAACCTTTAGTTCCTGTAGGTCTGCAAACAGAAAACGATCAATAACACTTTAGTGCTTTACAAAACTCTACTTGTACTTGTAACTTGTAGACTTCCCTTTCCTCTATCTTTTTTTTGTGAATGAGACTCACAGTCTAGATTTGTGGTCTTCCTCAGGTCTCCTTCTGAAGCTTGAGGTAGTGTGTGGCCCTTGCTCTTCAGCAATCCCACCACGCAGCTCTCTTAGAAAACTCTTCAGCTCCATGATGAGGTCAGAGCCTCTCATCTGGAAAGATTCCAGAGGAAAATCCGTTCCAGCACATCCTGTCAATTCAGATATTTAAGTGTGTGGGTGGTTAGCAGGGCTTTTTGCATACCTCCATTAGGCCATTAACGTTATGCTGAGCGATGGGAAGATGAGTCTGTAGGGTACGGCTGCTGGCTGGAGATCTGGACACGTTACGCCAGTTCTGGCTTTGCAATTCCTAAGCAAAAACATACACATGTAAATAAACAGAGAACAATAAACACTGACTAGAAGATGATATAAAATAATTACATTTTTACCTTTATCTCTAATGCATGTTGCAGTTTTAGCCTCATATGCTCCTGTTCCTGCTTCTGAATAAAGTCTTGGCATTCAGAAAAACTGTCAGACATCTGTAGATTATATATTGTAATGTTATGGTTTACATATAGAACAACTGTTCCATTTTTTGTTCAGTATTGTTGTACTGAAATAAGCCTCTGTTTAACATGACGGCACCTTGTATAAAGCTGCTTCCAGTCTCTCAGCTTTGCCTTTGAGTTCTCGCTCTTGTGAGCACAGAGTCTCCACTTCAGACTCCAGTCTTCTCCTGCTCTCCTTCTCTGACAGCAGCTCTTGTGTTTGTCTCTTAACCAGTAATGCCTGACGGTGCTTCTCCTATGACACACAAACACATACTTACTTGTACTTGCACACAAATATTCACAAAAGTGAAAACAAACATAAACAGACTATGCAAAAAACTGTGGGAATAAACCTAAGCCCAAGTGTTTTTGCTAAATTTATGTCTGGAAGACACATCAGTTTTAACTGTTATTCTGAAATGCTCTGCTATTATTTTCATTTATAATAACGAACTTCCAACAAATAGTGAAACACTTTCTTAAATGCAACTAAGAACTAATATTTTATCTATGTGATCCTTCAAATTAGCATATAGTTGAGTAAGAAATACACATAATCTGAAAGAGAACAATTTACACTGATTATTCTGTTCAAAAGTTTACACCCCCCCACTGTTAATGCATTATGTTTCCTTCTTGAACTTCAGTGTATGTTTGTAGCTTTTGTAATGGTTGTTTATGAGTTCCTCAGTTGTCCTCAGTGTGAAAAGATGGATCTCAAAACCAGTCACTGTTGGAAATGGTTCAAAAATGCTGGAAAACCGAAGAATGTGCAGGACCTTAAGTATTTTTCTGAAAAACGGCAGGCAGATTAACTTTGGGAAAAAAGGGACTTGTAAGCAGCAAAAAAAAAAAAAAAAAAAAAAAATACAACCAAAGAAAAATGTTGTGATGAATTCAGTTATTATTTTGTCTTAGGGTCTGTATGTGAACATCTGTAGTGTGAAATAGCTTTTTCAGGGCAGTACTATATATAAAAAAACAAATGCATTTTGTATGATCCCTCTTTTTTTTTTTTTTTTTTTGAATTGATAGCATTTTGTAGATTTTACAACGTGCGTGTAAACTTATGACTACAACTGTACAAGTATACACTCTAAAACTGTGGTTTGCCTGGAAAATGTCTCTTTTAAATGATTTAAAATCATTTCTAACAAGCATACCAGAGCATGCTGCACCTACATTCAGGTCATATTTCCCACTGTCTGTCTGATAGTCCACACCTATAAATATTTCATGAATATTGCTGGTAGACGAAGGGAATCCCTGACAGTGCTTTGTGAAAATAGAGAAGTGCTTGACGGTCAATAAAATGATTTCCCTTGGTCTCAAGCTTAAGGACACTGTTTCAGTTTGCTGTTTCATAAAGAAAAATATTAAAAAGTGCCATTTTTAGAATGCAGACACCATAAGGCTGAAATGCCAAAACTTATTTTACAGTGTTATGAAAAATCTGAGCTATAACTTTCCCCACAAAAGTTATTATCTGGAAAATACATAAGTATACACTTTTCTGAAACTTTTCTAACATTATCATATCAGATGTTATCTATATATGTGATCACAAAACCTTTTTTATATTTATACATCAACTGAAAAATGAATAAATAAGCTTTCCATTGATGTATGGTTTGTTAGGACAGGACAATATTTTGCTGAGATACAACTATTTAAATATCTGGAATCTGGGGGTGTAAAAAAAAATCAAAATATTGAGAAAATCGCCTATAAAGTTGTCCAGATGAAGTTCTTAGCAATGAATATTACTAATCAAAAATTAGGTTTTGATATATTTACCGTAGGAAATTTACAAATTCTTTACTTAATATCCTAATGATTTTTGGCATAAAAAAATCGATTATTTTAACCCATACAATGTATTGTTAGCTACTTACGACTGGTTTTGTGGTACAGGGTCACAAATATTTAAAGTGTTATTTTTCCAATTGTCTGTAATTTAATCTCCAAATTTTAATAGTAGCTAACTTGCTAACAGTTTGGGTCTGAACCTTTTTAACATTGCATACAGTGGTGGACAGTAAAGAAGTATTTTTACTTCATTATTGTACTTAAATACATTATTTCAAGTATCTGTACTTTATCAGAGAGTTTTTATTTTGGAAAACTTTTACACATACAGTGCTGTGCAAAAGTCTTAGGTCACTAGTATTTTCACCAGCTAGGAAATAGGTGGTAGGAAATATCAGTTTACATTTCTAAACATTCATTTTGCCATTAAATGTAATAATCCAGTGAGATTTTTGTTTGCACAAGGAGTCTGACAACAGCCAGTGCTCCACACAGAGATCTGATCTCACTATCATCCAGTCTGTCTGGAATGACAAGGGAAAAAGCTGCTTTAAACGCAAAGGGTGGTCACACCAAATGTGGATTTAATTTAGTTAACAGAAGTTAATTTGTAAAGAAAATTATTTAAGACATTATTTTTGACAGCGTCCTAATTTTACAGCATTTTTACACAAGTGCCCAAAACTTAGTTTTACAACAGTACTGTAGTTTTGCAGGTCGGTTTCTTGAAGCATCTTGGAAATGTTGCCACAGTTCTTCTGGATCTAGTCTGTCTCAGTTTGTTCTGTTTCTTCATGTCATTCCAGACAGACTGGGTTATGTTGAGATCAGATCTCTGTGTGGAGCACTGGCTGTTGTCAGACTCCTTGCACAAACAAAAATCTCACTGGATTATTACAATTAATGGCAAAATGAATGCCTGGAAATGTAAACTGATATTTCCTACTGACACACTACAGCAAAAGATAGAAATAACTGACTTAAAACCATTTTTTTGTTGGTGAAAATACTAGTGGTTTTTTGCACAGTACTGTACTTCACTACATTCCAAGGCATAATATGGTATTTTTTTACTCCACAATTCAAAAAAACATATCATTCCTTGTTATTTTAAACCAGAGAAATCGCCACCTCCTCTGAGACACAAGACTGATGTCAGATTCAAGAACAAGCTTCTTTTCAATGAGCCTGTTGAATTCACAAATCACACTGAAGTGTACAGTAATTTTTAAAATACTAAAACCATTTCTTTTATATAATACAATTTGTTTCCTTGAATTATCAGTAATTTACATTATATTTTATAAGATTAATATTTCATTGATGAGTGCCTATTCTTTTAACTAAGTATATTAAAAAGCAAGTACCTCTGTACTTTTACTAATGGAAAGACAGTACTTTTACTGGAGTTATATTTGATTAGTGTATCTATACTTGACTTATGTACTTCGTCCACCACTGATCTCATAGACACATTAATTAGTAACAGGGTGGTATTGTGATAAACAGAAAGGCGTTGTTAGTGATGCACCCCACCGTCTTGAGCTTCTCTATGGTCTCCTCCAGCAGCTGAATTCTGCTTTGCAAGAAATCAATCTGCTCCCTTTTAGCAGTGATCTGTTTCTGCATTCCCAGAGCGAACATAAGACCTGAAATACATACAAAACCACAGTAAGTACCACAAATAAAACTCTGAAAAATAATTATTCTCTGTCCTGTCATAAAAAAATGGAATATTGTGTTCAATGAGGTGTCGCCCTAATTGTGAAATGCTTGACATTCAAACAGAATGAACTCAGGTTGTTATGTTAGCTGTATCACATGTTCACAAGTGAATAACTTGAACTATATTGTTAATGCTTTGTCTGCTGTTCAAAAGACACTTTGTCCAGCGAACCAATGAACTGAACTTACGTCATATGAGACCATTTTCCCATTCTGTCCCTCTCACAATTGAATAGGACAAAATGAAACAATGGAGGGTTACAGAGGTCAGACCTAAGAAATCATAGCTACATTATGTAACGACCCACAACCACGGCACACAGCGAGAACAAATGTTCTTTAACAATGTCTCAATGCACTGACGGCAAACAGCTGAGAACATTGTAGAAATGGTAAAATGCTATACTTCGTGCAGATTAAGTGATGGAAACGTACATAGTGGAATAACAGCGGGAGAGCATGGACCAGATCTATAATCTCAGTATGCTGTCTTCCTGCCATTATCCAGAACGCAGAACAACAAAACGACGGCCACACACTGGCTCTCTGTAAAGAATGTAAATGAATCCAGTAACGCAGGGTGTGGTCTTCCTCCCTTTATTTTATATACACTTGGCCTAGTTCTGGTTTTTCCTGAGGTAACACTGTGAACGGTGTAAAAACATCCTCACTTTAAATATCAACGGTGCTATGAATGGGTACGGATGCCTATATTTATATTTGAGCGTAATTAGGACCTTCCTGAAATTTATTCTGAAAGCTTTGATCTCAGAGGCCAGTCCTGTGAGGTTACCGAGGGCGAATCGTACAGCTCGGCTAAAAGAATTGATCATTTTGCATTTAAAACAAGGCATTTCTGTGTGTGTTTGTATAGTACCATGACTGTCAGCTCCCCTCAGTGTTCTCAAGGAGCTGTTGGCCTGCTCCAGCTCAGCCTGTACAGTCTTCAGCTGGGTCTTGAGTTTCAGGTTCTCTTGTTCCAGCTCACAGGTTTTACTGCCGAGCAGCTCTTGGCCCTCTGATGAGTTTTAGGGACAAAGTAAAAAAAAAAAATGTCAGGGTGATACTGATGGAAAAAGCCTCATTAAAAGAATGAAATTCTTGAAAAGAAAATCTTATTAAATAGTTTTGGATAATCTTTTATTATTACTTATTCTCTACTTTTCAAAAGGATTTGAGATCTGTAATTTTTCAATCTGTAATCATTACTTATTATTTGATTGTTCATACCACAAGAGCTATTAAATTTTAACTTTTCCTAAAAATCATTTTCCTCTTCTTAACTGTGGATACTATAGATGTTATGTCATGTCATTAACCCATATGACATTTACTTAGAGTTTTTGTTTCTGCCAAGTAATGTATATTACACTACCAGTCAAGATTTGTAATGTTTTTTAGAGAAGTCTCTTCTGCTTATCAAGCCTGCATTTATTTGATCCAAAATACAGCAAAAACTGTACATTTTTTAAATATTTTAACTATCTAAAAAAAATAATAATAATGGTTTTCTATTTGAATGTATTTTAAAATGTAATTTATTCCTGTGATCAAAGCTAAATTTTCAGCACCATTACTCCAGTCTTCAGTGTCACATGATCCTTCAGATTTGCATTTTATTATCATTATTATTATGATCAATAATTTAAAAAGGTGACTACATTTTCAAAATTCATCTTTGAAATCACAGGAATAAATTACATTTTAAAATATTCAAACAGAAAAAAGTTATTTGAAATAGAAAAAATATTTCAAAAATTTACTGCTTTTGCTGTACTTTGGATCAAATAATTGCAGGCTTGGTGAGCAGACACTTCTTTAAAAAAAACATGAAAAATCTTCCTGTTCAAAAACATTTGACAGGTAGTGTATGTCATTGACCCAGATGACTTCTGCTTTTGAGTTTTTCTGCTTTGTTTTTGCCATATAATGTATACAGTAACAAAAATAAAAGCAAAAATTACTTGTTCAAATAGTTTTTGGGACACTGTACTATTAGGTCTGCAGTGTGTGATGCTATTTAGATGAATCTGTGTTTGTACCTTTCAGCTGGGTAAGCTGCATACGCCACACTCCCAGCTCAGCGGTCATCTGCTGTTTCTCTAAAGTAAGCTGATCAACATTGCAGACCTTTTCTGAGAGCGCAGCCTGCTGACAGGCCTTCTCTCTCTCCATTGTGCTGAGTCTGAGCTCTGCCTGTCTCAATGCAGCCTGTTAAACCAACCGGTATATGGATGACATGCAATTATGAGAAGCTGTTCAGTGTTAAACCCCTTAGCTTGGAGCAAAAGAAAATAATCACGTAATATACCTTCATAGCTCTTCCTGTTCCAGCCACTGAGCATCAATAATGCCCATGAATAGGGTTATTTAATCTATAATCAGTTTAATATTTGAACAGAAACTACCTAATAGCTAAGGTATCCTATATTTTTCTACTCAAAGATTCTTCCATAAATTTCCCCACCTTCAGTTGCTGATTCTCCCCTCTAAGCTGTTCGATCTGGTTAGTCAAGTACTGTTGCATGTCCACAGTGCAGCTGTGATTTGAGATAATATGCAGGGCATTTTTCAGTTGTGTGCTCATCATCCTGTCATCTGCCTCTTCCGTCATGACCTTCAGCAGACCCTGAACCTCTTCCAGCTGGACATGGACCTGCTGCAGTTCATGCTGCTTCAACAATGCCCGCAGATTCCTTCTCTCCCACTAAAATACACATAACAAAACTCAAGTAAAAGCACTGGATATCCAAACATTTTTTAAAGAACCTGTGGTTTTTCTCCATATAGTGGACTTCAATGAGGATCAACAGGTTGAAGGTCCAAATTGCAGTTTCATTGCAGCTTCAAAGGGCTCTACATGATCCCAGCTGAGAAATAAGGGTCTTATATATTAAACAATCAATTGGTGGCGAGTGCGCTCCAGTGTGGCAGCAGAGCATGGGATTCAGAACAAAAATGAAACCGTCACCGTTTGTTTTGCTATGTTTTAATTTTAAACCCAGTTTAAGCTACAGCGATCTATCACGCCACATTAAAGAGCGCCAAAACGGTATTTATTGGTTGAATTTTCTAATGAAATGGACAGAATTTGAAATCTGAGACTCATATCAAAAGTAACAAAGCACAAAGATTGCCATATTAAATGGGAAGCGCACTATGTACTGTTCATTCATCAACTGAAAACAGCACAGACCAAAAGATCGACTGATATTTAACAATGACGGATAAAGTTAAAGTCTAACACAACCTCTGCATGTCATGTAGGCAGAACTACCGACCCTGTGTTTACAATGCAAATGTGCAAATAAAGTCAAACACCTTTTACGAGAAAAGCGTAAAACAACGTCGGATGATTTTAAAATTGAGGTGAAAATGAGATGGAGTTTTTCACCCTACCCTACCTTTTCGAAGTACACAGATGAAGAACTAACCACGTATGACCTTTCCAACGTGATTATGTAATGTGTTAAGTCATAGATGCGCATTACAGTGCTACTGCAAGATGAGCATTTGCTGTTTAAAAATAAAAAATATATTTTTTTATTTACTTATTTTAGAAAATGACCGATTGTTTCACTAAATAAGGCCCTTATTCCTTGGCTGGGATCTTGTAGAGTCCTTTGGAGCTTCATTGAAACTGCAGTTTGGAATTTCAAACCACTGGCCACCACTGAAGTCCACTATACGGAAAAAAATCCTGGAATGTTTTCCTCAAAAAACTTAATTTCTTTGTGACTGAAGAAAGAAAGACATGAACATCTTGGATGACATGGGGGTGAGTAATTTATCAGGAAATTTATTCTGTAAGTGAACTAATCCTTTAAAAGCACGGATCCTCTGCAGTGAATGGGAGCCGTCAGAATGAGAGTAAAAACAGCTAATAAAACAACAAAATAATACACAAATAATTCACAACTCCAGTCAATCAATCAACGTGTCATGAAGTGAAAAGCTACATGCTTATATTAGAAATATCCATTAAGATGTTTTTAACTTCAAACCTTTGTTTCCATGTAAAATACGAGTCCTTTATCCGTAATATTGCTTTCTCCAAAAAGTTGTCATGTCTGAGTCAGAAGAGAGATATGCACCGATCAAGCACTATTTACAAGTGAAAACAGCCCCAAACAGTTCTAAACAAATATGCTGAGTGGTATTTGATGTGAGAGGACAACAGGGTATGAACTTCTTCACGTAAGAAAGCATTTTTATTGATTACAGATTTGTATTTTTGCCAGAAGTGATGGTTTCAAGTTAAAAGACCTTAATAATGCATTTGTTTTTTGCATAAAGTGCAGTTTGCCATCTTCACAAGACATGTATTAATGGACTGGATTACTTGTAGATTATTGTGATATTTTTATCAGCTATTTGGTGTCTTATTCTGGTGGCACCCATTCACTACAGAGGATCCATTGGTGAGCAAGTGATGCAAAGCTAAATGTCTCTAAATCTGTTCTGATACTGAAAGACACTTATCGACATATTGGATGGCCTGAGAATAAGTAAATTTACAGCATTTTTTGGGGGTGAACTATTCCTTTAACATTACTGTATATAGTTAGGATGCCAAAAGAAATCACCTTATGAACTTTTAAAAGTGTGCAGAACACATTTATTGCATCTTTTGTCTATAATATGTTAAGTTCATGGTGATATTTATACATTTGCTTTATTTGAAGGAGTTTTTTATTTACTTTTGTAGGATAAACAACTTTGCTACTTTGTTTGGTGGGCACTTAATGTTCAAAGAAAAACTTGAAGCATAACCACTGTTATAAACAATATGAGTACAGATGATGTCACCTTATGTCAACAGTCATTTGTCAAGTTAAAAATGAAGAACATTCATCTTTGAATGATTCTGAACAAACTCAGTGAATGTGGTAAATCCTGTAAGCCAAGATGCAACTGCAGATATTCCTGTTGGAGTCTAAGGCTGGTACAGGCTGTGCCGACCCACAGTTGAGCTCCCTCTCTCTTAGCTTGCTAAAACTGATCTCAAATCACTTCTATTTCCCTGCACAAATCTGACAGCTCAATCAGAGACTCATGCTGTTCTGTCTCTAACAACAGCTCACAAGTTTAATAAACATACTGTAGTTCGAAAACGCCATTCTTTAAAATTAGTGCTGTTTAAAACATTTTGTGGCATCAGTGATTCTGTCTTCTGATCACCTTTTACTTTTGACAACACATTTCTTAAAACTAAATTGTGTCTTTTTTGCCCATTTGTGTCAAGTGCACAATACTTTCCTAAATGGAAATGCAACAATAAAGACCACTCCCCTGCCTATCATTGGTCAGTCTAACAGATAAGCCCATCCAAATCTCACGCCATTGGTTGAACCAACATTGTGGTGTGTTTGGGCTAGTCTGAATCCTTAAACAAACTGATCAATGTTTTGATAGTATCACAGAGACAGTGTTTAAAAATGTCTCATCAACATGTCTCTAGCAGTTGTTATTAATATCCTTTTTTCTGGAAAAAAAAAAAAAACTGAAAAGAAAAAGCAAAATATCAAAACAAACTAGTCTTAAGTAGCCTACACTGTTGTTTATTACTATAAGTTGGCAGAGTTTCGTATGTAATTGGGCTGAGAGGTCTCTTCCTCTCACGGCCTTCTTGGCCTGGGACTGGGATTGAGCCAACTCCTCCTCCACAGGCCTGAACCAGCAGCCAACTCAATTACGGCCCAACAAACCCTTCTCTCATTGTAGAGTACAGGCACATTGAGCATACGAAGGCTATCGAGCATACCAGATGCATCAGTCAGACAGTGCTAATGTGAAACATCCATAATCCCAGCATCCAAGATATCCAATTTTGGTGTAAACACAAGAAGGAGCTGGAAAACTCGTCTCATTACCTTGTTGTTTCTCTGACTCCAGCTCTTGTATCTTTCTCTGGTGTAAACAGGATATACTTCCAGACTGAATGTCAAACAAAACCATTTTAATCAAAACGTTACAGAAAGAAAAGGAATACCTTTCAGCTGGAAGGACATGTATAGGATGGGAACTTACTGTAATAACTCCAAAAGAAGTTGCAGACTGGTGGAATTAGTCTGTAAGCACCAAAGTTTCTCAGTCAATATCGCCACCTCCTGGTAATGACTGGTAATGAGATGCTCTTGTCTGTAACAGAATATAATGCAATGCACAATATTCCAGTGAAGTTCTGATACTGAGTGAACTATAAACTCAGTTTATCCATTCCATTTACATTATGTAGTATACTTCATAACAATTGTTTATTGTTTCGTATAGTGTATGCACTGTTCATATTGTGACAATCATTTTGTCATGGTTCCAATAAACAGGATTAAAATAAACATTATTTTGAAACAGGTAAGTATATACACTAAGACGGACAACTTCCTTAACTGGCCTCACTGAGCTGATTCTGTCTAATAAATTAAAGATAAATGTTTTGATTTCTTTGTGTGTTTTGTGAGTTATCCATAGTATATTTTTGACCTGGTTAATTTCCTCTCAGTTCACTCAGCTACTTACTTCAACACCTGAATGTTACTTAGATTTATGTGTATTTAATTATTTATTGTTGTTCAATAAATAATTTAACTGTGAGAATCAACAAATTGTGGACTTTTATTAGAACCATGAAAAATCAAAAATACGTTTTATGATCTTTGTTATAGAGTAACGTTAGATAAATATATACAATATCGCTGCATCCTTTCCACTCTGTTTATTATTAGCTGGCACGCAGGCATTGATATAAAAAGAAAGCAGTGCATATTATTTACATATAAATATTTGTAACCAAATTAACTTGTCAACTCACATAGCATGGCAGATGTTTGTTCTTTAGAAACAGCGCGCCGAATCTCTTCCGCTAGTGGACAGCAGGTGGTTTAACCAGAGATTGGTTTAAGTCATGTTTATCAGCTTTACTTTTGATAGCCAGAAAGCGTCCTGTATAACTGTGATATTCGCTTTCGCTACAAATTAAAATTGGAAGCACAACCAGTTTTAAGTTTAAAGTAAATCTATTTTGTTTGCATCTGCAACAAGATTTGACCAAAGCTACCTAACATGCTAGCTAGTGAGCAAACAGACACGGTGAAGCCATCGTCGTCACCATAGCAACTACACAGCTCGTAACAAGCTAACCAATTAGCTGGTAAAACGTCACTCCTTATGACTTTCCATTCATTCAGGTTATTGTAACATTTAAACATTGATTTCACTATGTGTGATATAGTCTTTGTAACATAGAATATTAAGGAAATTTATTTTATTGACAAAATATTATATTTCATAAATGTAAATTTTCTTCAACATTACCCACATAATTACATTTTCTTTATGACTTCAACTACGTAATTATAACACTTAAAAACATTAACAACAAAAAAAATTGTGAAAATGTATAATGATTAGATGAATTTGAGTTACTGCCTCTGTACCTTGTTTTACGTTTTTCCCCCCTTTATTGTTGTATTGATTTGTTGTAGTTATTCTGGATTATACTTGCATTATACTTGCAAAAAATAAAACAGGTCATTGTAACAATTCATTGGTGTTTGTTATATAAAATAATCCAGTGCACCTTTACCACATGTATCAGAAACATGCCATTCACTAAAATCGATGTTTGTCACAATAATCAATATCGAATATAAAAATGTTAATTTTAACGAAAAAAGTAAGAAACATGCTAATTAGTTAAGGTTAAATTGCCTTGCCATAATTGGTAAAAAGTATCATAGACTAACATGCAATGCATGTAGGCCTAACTATAATTCAAATATTGTAAATAAATAAAACAAAATACTGTGGAAAAATTATGTATAATTGTATTGAAAAAAATGACAGTTAAATATCTCAAATTAGTATTTACATAATATCATTTGACAACATACAGTCATGCTAAAATATTCACATTAATTTCTTCTAGTACTAGTATCTTAACATAGAGGCTAAGTTTATGCAACTGGCCCATTGTCTTGTATATGGGCCATTATGCAGAATTTGTACAAAGTCAGAGTTGGATACATCTTGAAAATTCCCCCCCCAGATTTTGTATAATATTTGTATAATATATCTAAGGTACACATTTCTAGTAATTGTGCAGTTAATTCTCATATTGTGTTTTCAGAAAGTTTTGGAATATTACCTCTCCCCAAATTTGTCACTACCAAAGCACAGTAATATATAATTTAATAAGAAGGATTATATTTACCTATTAAGATTTTTCCATCTTATATATATCCTTCCTTGTACACATTTTTTTTCTATTTTATTAAAAGGTTTTAGAGGTAAATCAGTAAAAATTACACATTTAATATTTCAAGTTTCAAGTGATTTATGAGATTTGTTGTATTTTGAGTCCAATTTTTGTTTGTTAAAGGCAAAAAGTTGATCATACTGATTTCAAACTTAAGGATGCACTAGTTTGAATATACACTGAACCAAACACTATCATAACATCTTACATATACTTTATTTTTGGTAGTGGCAGTAATGTTTCGGTAGCAATCACATCACATTACAGAATTTTAACTCACATACTAAAACACAAAAACATACTAAAATACTAACAATTTGCAATGATGACATGTAGTGACAACTTTAAAAAAAAAACTTTTAAACCTATTTTAAAGATGCTGATCAACACACGGTTATCTAGCACAGTTCTGAACAATTGTACACATATAAAAACTACATTTTATGGGATAACACCCAACAAACAAAGATGTCACTACCGAAAACCTCACCAAATGTTTCGGTAGTGACAATTTTAGATACTTTCGAAGCTAGCTCAAAGATACTAATCAGCACATGTTAGCTAGCACAGTTCTAAACAGTTGTACACATATAAAAACTAAATGTAATGGAATAACAAGCAAAAAAGTGTGCTTAATTGCAGAAAAAAAATGCGTTTAGTAAAGTTCCTTAAAATACACACAGATCTTCAGACTTTTGAACACATTTGCCTCAAAATGATGGGACCTATCTACTCACACCTTATGGCTATGAAAGAGAGAAACATGAATGTTTCCAAATCATAAATGTAGGGGTGTAGTTAAAATCAGTCTCAGCCAATGCACTAAAACATACAGTTTCGGTAGTGGCATGAAAATACAGACCTTTTTTTTTTCTTACACAAGTTGTATAATTTACATTTGGAAATACAAAATCAATAATATATTTTTAAAAAACAACAATGGAATAAAATGCAAAAATGATTTCATTTTCATAAGTTGAAATGTAGGGGTTAGGGTTCGGGACAGCCACCTCCCAATCAAAAGTACCCAATAAATGATGATTTTATATAAGCTTACTGATATTTTAAATATTATTGTGGGTTTCAATAGGCAATAGAAGGATAAGATTTGAATACTTAAATACTTTTTAAATGTTTATTTTGGGTTGTGGGACAGCAGTTTGCACAATTTCTGTAGAACTATACTTTTTTTTTCGTTTTAATGTCAATTTTTGGTGTTCAGTTTATTTTATTTTTTTTATAAAAATAGGTAGATTTTCGCTCTCAAATAAATGATACGCATCACAGAGCATGTGAATGTAGATTACGGATTACAGATTACGCAACACAAGTGGTTCATCTTGGTGTTCATCACGCCACAAAAAAATGACACTATAATTTCACCGTCTTGATAGCGTCTTTCTTAACACTCGCGGACCCGCGGGTGTGTGTGCGGCCTCTTCCCACGCACCCCTCCCCCGCCTGTCCGCTCGCTCTGCCCAAAAAATGTGAAACCAAATCCGAGCAGCAGGTCACAGAGCCTAGTTATTTTAAAACCAATACTCAACTACCTCGACAGGACCATGGAAGTACCGCGGAACGCGCAGTTTAGAGAAATATCCGTCGCCTTGAGAGACTCAGAGTAAAATGAGGGAGCGCCACTGTGCTCGTTTAACGTGTATTGTTGTTTGGCTGCTCGTCCGTCTCCAATGTCTCTGCCCGTAGTTCTGCCTGGCTCTTGCTGTCGTTTATCGGGGGCTGCTTTAGCCCATCAGTTCGCAGACGCATCTTACAGAAGTCGCAGCCGCTGTGTGTCCGCTCTTCCGTCCCGTATGTCTGGATCTCAGACGCGGCTCATTCCGGCGCTGCTCCCCGCACGCCCTCTGCTCTCCCTCGGCTTGCTGCAGCTGGTTCTCGGCTGCTCCATGGTGGCGCTCTCTTTCGGGGCTCTGTCCCTTAGCAACTCGCCCCCTATTAGAAACTCCTGTCCGTTTTGGGCCGGATCATCTGTGAGTATTATATTACTGGCCATAATCAGAGGTGCTAATGCTTTTATTTTATGATACATCTGCATGCTAATCGTATTAAAATACATGCTTGTTAATATGCCACTGTATTAGTCTACAGCTTTTCATCGATCATTTACAGACCAACTGGTATAGAGAAGTTTTATAGTGGTCTAATGTGTAGCCTAAAACAGAAACGTGGTCCTGGTTCAGAGCACTTTAGGCATTGTTGTTTAATAATACACTATGATAAAAGGTCTGATATGTCAATGTCAAAATTTGTAAACTATTAGTCAGGTTATTAGTTAAATATTAAAAAGAACCAATGTGCAGTTGTTGCCTTAAGGAAATATTTCTCCCTGATCTCTCTATTGATGTAACCAAATGCAGTTAGCTTGAGTGAGTCAAATTAAATAATAATGTAACTGAAATTTGACCATTTTTATTTCAGATGTTACCACATTAAGCACATATTTAGCATTTACAGCATTTAACATTTTTACAGTTTGGAGTGTGGTGTAATATCCAGTCTAGTAATGAGATTTCAGTGAATGACAGTGTCTTTTAATCACAAGAAATTGTTACAGTTACCATTTGAGAAAAGTTCAGACTTTTAAGCTTTTTTACATTTTACATGATCATTTATACCTTTGGCTGTAATACACAACAAATTACATTGTTTTACCTTTAGATAATTTAAACATCTTGAGATTCTCCAGATTATTCTAAAGTTTTTAAAGGCCAAAGTTATCCTCAAAACTGCAATTTACAATATTATTTTCCACATTTACATGTGGTTAATATTTGTGGTCACTGGCAGGAACTGAGTGAACTGGTCAGTGAAGTCATGGTTAAGTGTGAATCTTTTTTACTGCTTAACACTCTGTAGTGAGACACTGTTAATAAGTAAAGCTGCCATATGCATACCTTTCACCAAATGCAAAACAACAGCTAGTTAACAAAATCTAATGTTTATTTATTGTTTAGAAGTTGAACTCCATTACTGATAAAAAAAAAACTCTGTAAGCTCATGTAATTGTGACATTTAACAATGATTGTAAAAAAAAAAAGGTGTTATAATGATTAAAACATTTTGCAGTGTTGTAAAGCTGATTACAGAATATTGTTGATTTGAATACAATCAATAATTTAATTACTTTATAGTTTACCTCACAAATCATTTTACAGTTAAGAATGTAGTAAAATGCTTTGGAGTGTTCTGTTTGAAAAAAAGAGCTAAACACAAGAACCCATCAGCTGGTGTAATTGACAGGAAGTGCCAGGGTTAGAGGAAATGAGAGGGAGCCGAGTATGGACAATGGTATTTGAGTGAGGCTGCTGCAGTGAAAACAGGAATTTAAAAGTGCTGAAGGCCATTTTGAGCATGTTCAGCATCTGATGGGTAATGGGTTCATTTTCAGTTAATCTGTCTGTGAGTGTTTGCCACTTTGCTAAAGAGATTGATTGTTTTTTGCAGGTCATCCTTTCTGGGATCATAGGACTAACCACATGGAAGCGACCAATGCTTCTGTTGGTATGTTTGTTTTGCCAATTTAAGACTGCTGGTCTTGAAAACAGCATTCTTCCGTTTCTATTTTAATAAGCGGATACGTTTATTTTACTTTCAAGTGGTTATATGACATTTACTACACCAAATCAGTCCTGTATTGTCCTGAACATATGTTTTCAGGGTAACCTTCTGCAAGTCTGTGTCCTTATGTTTAAGAGACAGTAGTTTGGCCCTTTAAAGACCTTTTAAATAGGATCTGTCCACCAGACATTCAGTTAAGACTTTGTTAATTAAATCTCAAGCTGACAATCAGCTTCTGCCTGCTGTCATTCATATACACTACAGTTCAAAAGTTCAAAAAGTTTTCGTCCCACTTTATATTGGGTGGCTTTACACTGAATGTGATGTACTTACACTGAAATAAATCATTTGATAGTATGCACAAATTTTGTACATGCGTGTTTTTAAATTGTACTTATATTTTTAAAAATACCTACATGTAATTACATCTGTAATTAATTTATGTAATTACATTTACAATTACACTGTTGACCCATCCCTTACACCTTAACCCAGGTGGTTATTCCACCAAACCTGTTCCTAACCTTACTCATGTCCCACCTTGATAGCAGCAGAAGTGTTTTATAATGCAATATAAACATAAAGGACAGAGTACTTTGTATTGTATTTTTAAATGCAAAATACATTTAAATGCTAGAATACAAAATATTTTTATTTCAAATAAATGATTTTCTTTAAAACTTTCTATTAATATAATATTAAATTATAATAATAAAATGTTTCTTGAGCATGAAATCAGCACATTAAAATGATTTCTGAAAGATTTTGTGATACTAAAGACTGAAAAGAAAATTCAGCTTTAAAATGTAAAATATAGTAAACTAGAAAATAGTTATTCTTAAATTCTAGTAATAATTCACTGGTGAACATAAGAGACTTTTTTCAAAAACATTAACAAATCTCACCAAACCCAAACTTTAAACAGTAGTGTGTCATTTTCTAATTCCGGATCTGAGTGCTAATGTTATGTTTGTCAAATAAAATGACCGACTGGTATTGATGTTTCTCTGTGTTTCTCACACAGGTAAATCTGTTTGTATTGCTGTCAGTGGTTTGTATCCTGCTAAACCTGGCAGGCTTCATTCTCTGCTGTCAGGGGGCTCAGCTGGTCTCCAGCACCATTAACTGCCAGCTGGTGAGGAATCTGTGCACTTGGACATGTGCTTTGGTAGAGATAATAACATCAATAATAACATGTCAGATGACTCATGTATTGATGATTGTATTCATGAACCTAGATGCAAAATATAAACAAACACAAACAGAAGTGGGACAAGCATTTTAATACACACAGCTTTGTTCTAGTTAAGTGTGTAATCGAAACAATAACACAGGCCAATGTGGTCCTCGTTTGAAGTACGTATTAGTAACACATGATGGAAAAAAAGCACATCTGTACAGACCATCTGCTTAGAGGAATGAAGCTTGTCCAAGTTAAAGAGAGCCCTGAATTTGTCAAAGCAGGTTCCAGTTTTTCTTGGATTAGATGTAGTTTTTGGGTTGCTGTCATTTCCAGTGTCTGAAGGCTGCTCTTTTATCATTTCCACTTGTCATGGAAATGTCCCTGCCATATTGGTGACCTCATATCTTTGAGTTGTTATCGGATGTAGTGCCAGGCCGCTTAAAAAGATATATGTAGAATGGTGCCTGGAAACGGCATCCGCAGTCTAATACTTTCAATCCAGGCAGTTCTTTAAGCATGTCATCAGACATCAGTATGAAACAAACATGTGTTTCTCTGTTTCAGAGTGAACCGGGTGATCTCTGTCACTGTTGTTCAGAGACTCCAAGTAGTCAGTGCAAAGAGGACAAGTTGATTGAGATCTACGCAGGTCATGCATGTGGTACAATGAGAATCCTGCTCAAGGTGTGTGTTCATTTTGTAATAATTATTACACTGCCACTTGGCTGATAAACAGATATAGACAGACAGCAGGCAACTGAAATAGCTAGATAGACTGATAGATAAATAGATTTTGGTTCATATGCAAAGGTGTCATTTTCACAAAAAAACTAAAAATTAATATTTAATAAAATTTGGACTGATTTTCGAAGCTTTACCCATGAAATGCAAGCAAATGTATGTTTATGGTGGCCACAAATGAAGTATTTGTTCTCTAAGTAAATCATGGCCATGTAGTACTGATTCATTCCCTTTTTAATTAAATCAAAGCAAGGGAGCAAATTCGTAAAATCTGGCCATGATATTGTCTATATATATTTTTTCCTGCAAGCCATATGGGTGTCTGTACTGAATTCCCCTGACCACCCGTATGCAAAAACTCAACACATTTGAGCTATTCATTTTGTGTATACTGTAAGGCCCTATGAATTTTTTTCAGTTTTAATGGTTAAATGAAAAAATATTAATCAAAAAGCATGTCTAATTAATTAAAATCATGGAACTTACACAATTGAACTGGAATTTATTAAAAGTATAATGAAATTAAATTTTTAAGGCCCTGTGAAATACTTTTTTTCCTCAAATTCAGTTTTATTTTGACCAAATTCTGTGTTTTCCATTAATTTTCTGGATTCCATTTTATGTTTCATGAAATTTTAATAATCAAAACATGTCTAATTAATACATTTTTTTAAATTTATTTATTATTATTTTATTATATTTTCCCCCCCAGAAAGACTGTGTTGTGTATTAAAATTTTTCTGATAAATAATTTCTGGTAAATATTCCTTACAAATTATGTCTTAATAATAATTTCATTATCAGTGGTAATACTATCATTACATCAAGTAATATATTTCTGTCACAGTTTCTTCAAATTAAACCAAACTTTTATTTTGACAGGCTGTTGTGAAGACCTTAAAGTTTCTGTTTATATATGTGACCTTGGACCACACAAGACTGTCATTAGGGTCCATGTTTTGAAATTGAGATTTATACATCTAATAGGACAATGTTTGGCCGAGATACAACTATTTGAAAATCTGGAATATGAGGGTGCAAAAAAATCAAGATATTGAGAAAATCGGCTTTAACGTTGTCCAAATGAAGTTCTTAGCAATGCATATTACTAATCAAAAATTAAGTTTTGATATATTTATGGTAGAAAATTTACGAAATATCTTTATATAACATGATCTTTACTTAATATTCTAATGATTTTTGGCATAAAACAAAAATCGATAATTTTGACCCGTGCAATGTATTATTGGCTATTGCTACAAATATACCCGTGCGACTTATGACTGGTTTGATACATATGATGTGGTTTCTCAAAAGAAACAGTAAAATGCTCATGAAGTGACTCTCATGAGCAGTTCTGGTGGTGTCTGTTTTGAATGGGCATGACGCCTGAGGTGACAGATAGGCAGAATGATAGATAGACAGACAGACAGTTAGTAGACAGATAGATAACAGATTCGATGCAGAATGCCACAATTGACCAATCAGAATAAAGTATAATATGTTACAAGTGAGAAGAATATAGTCATGCTTGAAAACGTTATATACACCAGCAATAGATTTGGATAATATGGAGTTTTTTCTCTTTCAGAAAGTGCTCTTTGCATTGTGTGCACTGAATGCTTTGGCTACAGCCGTGTGTCTGGTTGCTGCTGCGCTCAGATATCTCCAGATCTTCTCAACCAGACGGCCCTGCATGGTGAGAAATCATATCATGGAAAAAATGATGAAAAAAAAAGTATTGCAATGATTTAATTCTTGGTCAGTGTTTGGCAAGACTGTTTAGACATGTTGTAAGCAGCTCAGAGGTGTCTGATGTCTCTCAGGCCTGGTCGAGTGCTAATACGGGTGTGATTATGATCATCTTTGGCAGGAAGAGGCTAGGCCTGTTCCAGAGGAAGTGGAGGAGCAGTCTCATCTTCCTGACCCTGACGAATTTGTCGCTCCTGCACCTCCTCCTTCATACTTTTCAACCTTCTACTCTTACACCCCGCGCTTGGCTCGCAGGTATCGCATACAACCCCTCTTTACTTAACGCTTAAGTTACACTGCACACCCCAAAAAAATATTGTGCAGCACAACGCTAAAATGTGTTATTATCTAAATGAACTGGATATTCAAGTCAAAAATATGATTTAATTTAATTGTTACAGTTGAGGTCAAAAGTTTACACCCCCCTTTCAAAATCTGCAAAATGTTAATTATTTTACCAAAATAAGAGGGATCATACAAAATGCATGTTATTGTTTATTTATTACTGGCCTGAATAAGATTTCACATAGAGGATGTTTACATACAGTCCACAAGAGAATAGTTGAATTTATAAAAAAAGTTTACATACGCTTGATTCTTAATACTGTGTTGTTACCTGAATCACGCACAGCTGTGATTTTTTTCTTTATAATAATTTTGTTTTCTGGAAAACATGTAACAATCATCTGTAGCCTCTGAAGCCTTCAAAATAAGAAAAATGTATTCTGTTCCATTCTGTTCAAAAGTTTTCACCCCCCGGCTCTGAATGCATGGTTTTTCCTTCTGAAGCATCAGCGAGTATTTGAATCTTCTGTAATAGTTGCATATGAGTCCCTCAGTTGTCCTCATTGTGAAAAGATCATACACTCATTGTTGGAAAGGGTTCAAATACACACAAATGCGGGAAAACCAAAGAATTTTTGGGACCTGAAGGATTTTTCTGAAGAACAGCAGGCAGTTTAACTGTTCAGGACAAACAAGGGACTTATGAACAACTATTACCAAAAAAAAAAACCTAACAACAACACAGCTGTGGATCATTCAGGTAACAACATAGTATTAAGAATCAAGGGGATGTAAACTTTTTAATGCTTTCATTTTCTATACATTCAAGTATTATTTTCTCTTGTGAACTATATGTAAACATATTTTATATGAAATATATTATTCAGGTCAGTACTAAATAAACAATAACATGCATTTTGGTAAAGATTCTGAAAGGGGGATGTAAACTTTTGACCTCAACTGTATAACTGAATTGATCTGATTGTAGTTTATTTTTAAAGATACATAATTTAACGTATACTTTATACTTATCTACATATCTAATAATACATATCTGTAATATCTATATCTATAATACATATCTGTTACGGTAACATCTATATGTTTTCACTTTTTACAGTGTGTGATAAAATCTGTCCAGCATTTTATGATCTATAGCTTGCTTATCTATGTTTTACACAAACACACAAACACACACACATACACACACAAACCTGCACTTTGACCTTGAACTCTTAACCAAAAATACAGCAGGATTAGTCAGATTTGTGGGTGGGTGGCTCAGAGTTTGGCAGGCAACCAAAATGTTTTGGCAACGTAAAACAGGATTAAAGTTTGTGTGTGGGAAAGCATGATATGCTCCCCTTTCATTGGATGTTCTGATCAAACACTAATGGGTTGATCTAGAAGCAGTCGTTTACTGTCGTTATATCTTCTCATGGGTTGTTTATAATGTAAATGTGTGTGTGTTTGGCAGGATGTTTGGTGATGGTATGATTCCTCTTCCCCATATATATGGTGCCAGAATTAAAGGAGTAGAAGTCTTTTGTCCTCTAGACCCTCCTCCACCTTATGAAGCGGTTACATCACAGCCAGCAGAACAGGTACTGATTTTACAGTTACCATATGCCATCTGTTCTCACATAATCATCTCTGTGAAGTCGAACGGCAGTTAGCATTTACAGCATTTACAGTATTTATGCCTGATAGCATTTCAACTCTGTTTGTGAATTAGGCTTCACATCAGCAAATATGGAACTGTGTCCTGGTCTGCCAGGCTTATGTTGGCAACAGCTCAATCAAATACAGACCTTGCCCACTCACTGACCCCCTGTATTTATATCAGGCCCAGAATACTGAGGTGCAACTGACCGATCTGACTGAGGTCCTGACAGAGAATGCAGAGACAGAGACGCCCAGTGATGGTATGAACCACTTGTATTCACTTCCAGTTGTTTTTGCACATTAAACTGGGACGGGAGAAAGTATTTTAACATAGAACAAAAGATGCTTCACACTGCAGTTTGGGTGTAATAAGTGTTATAATCAACAAATAGAAAATTCCCATTTGAAAATCTGTAATTGGAAAAGGGTGCTGCCACTTAGATGTTATTGACACAGCTTAAATGAATCCAGTGCCTCTGGTACTCTATATTTAATCAAGATGCTTACAGCGTTTCACAGTACCCGGCCAAAATTATGTCATCTGTTTATTAAAAGAAATGTATTTTAGTGGTGTCAGTTGTATCTCTAGTGTTTCTCAGTGAGGGATTTATTTTTCTTTTTATAGCTGTCTGTATCCTTCAACACTTTCAAAGATAGCACTGTCCTGCATGTTTTTAATGAGCCTTCACAAGTCACAATAATAATATATATTTACATTTTACATTTTAGTCATTTAACACAGAGGTCCCCAACCACCGGGTTGCGACCCACTACTGGGCCGTGGAAGAATTTCTACGGGGTCGCGAGAACGTTTGGGGAAAATTTGTATAGATATGACGCTGTCTGATATTTATTGTGGGTAATTGATTGTTTTAATTATTCTGTACTTTCGTTGTATGTGACTGATATGGAGTAGCAATTTGAAGATTTCATGTTAAATTAGTAATTCAAAGATTTCTCTGATCTGTCATATAATCTATTAGGGTTTAAAAGGATCGCAGTTGATCCGTGATATGTATGGACCAGATCCGGACCCCACCGTTCGGCATGTGATTTGCAGATTAATATGCCAATTTACACGTTCAAGCTATTTAAAACCACAAGAAGAAGAAACGAAACAGAACTTAGTTCATTACTTACGTGCTGTTCTGGCACACACCCGAAGCGCGTATACTGAGTTGATTCCTCTTTCACGTCTCCCTGCGTTTAAGATACATAGCTATGCTTGGGGGTTATGTTGCAATATTGGAAATATTTCTGTTTCAAACCACAAAATCGAGCCAATGGATATCACACAAGCAACGTGCAAATTTTGTGCAATAGTTATGTTGGTGAAGGTCTTAACTTCAGTCAATTCACTATACAGAAAGTGAAAAAACTTTCTGATGCTGCATTAACGGCGCATATATTCTCTCAGAGATGGCAAGAGACGAATCTACTTCAACATATGCTGATAACGGTGCATAACTGTCTAAAAGATTTTTTTATTATCAATTATATGGTAACACTTTACAATAAGGTATCATTTGTTAACATTAGTTAATGTACTTGCTAACATGAACGAACAATGAGCAATACATTTATTACACTATTTATTCATCTTTGTTAATGTAGTTAATATTAGTTCACAGTGCATTAACTAATGTTAACAAACATATCTTGTGATTTTAATAATACATTAGTGAATGCTGAAATTAAATTAGGGTAATCAATGCTGAAGAAGTATTGCTTATTCTTAGTTCATGTTAACTAATGTAGTTAACTAATAATAACTAATGAACCTTATTTTAAAGAGTTGCCAATTATATTATGAGCATAACAATTTGAAATGTTGAATTGAAAAATTATGCTTTAATGAAAGCAGAACTTGAACTGCATGAACTCCACATGCAAACCTGATGTTCATGCTACTTTTTCTTCATTTTATGTTGTTTAAAATCTGAAAACCTGGAAAAATTTAGGTTTAGAGCTTACATTTTTAATTTGTAAACTTCTCAGTGTTTGTTTAGGGTCAGTAATATATGTTTTTAAATAAAGTAATATTTTATTCAGCAAAGATTAAATAAATGGGCCAAAAGGAAAAAAAACATTTATAAATATAAAAATTTTCGTAATTATTGCAAAAAAAGTTTTTTTTAAATAAATGCTGTTCATTGGAATACTGAAAAAAAAAAATAGAAATAAAAAATATTACTTGTTCTCAAATCAGCATATTAGAATGATTTCTGAAGGATCATGTGACACTGAAGACTGGAGTAATGATGCTGAAAATTTAGCTTTGCATTACGGGAATAAATTAAATTTTAAAATATATTACAGTAGAAAACAGCTATTTTAAATTGTAATAACATCTCACAATATTACTGTTATACTGCATTTTTAATAAAAAAAATGCAGACTTGGTGAGTATGAAACTTCTCTTGAAAACATTACACTGGCTCCAAATGGTAGTACATATAGACATAAATATATGTTGTTTGTTAGAAAGTAACATGACGTAACATCTCTTAATGTACACAGGACTTTTTATAAGATGTTGCTGACTCTTGTTGACTGTATATACTAGGTTTGTTTTGGCAGTTGCTGACATAGGACAGACATGAATAGACAAGAAAAACAAGAAAATCTTCAGTACAAAAAGGGGCTTTTTCACACTCCTAAACCCCTTTTTGCCTGGGTTTATGAAACCCTGCTGTTAAGATGCGGTGTTAAAATGTTATGCAATGTTTAGCAACAGGCACCCAATTGGATGCTTCATTTTCACATGCTTTGGACAGTCATGGAAACACCACACATTGTATAAACAGTCCTTTGAGAGGAAAAAATGTAAAATGTTGACAAAAAACACATGAATTGGATTAAAGAAGCATTTTCACCTTTCAAGTGAAGGAAAGTCCAAATCAAGTTCAGGAAAAACTTGAAAGTACAATCAGCAGCAGGGGTGCAGCTAGAGATTTTGTACAGCTCATTGCTTCAGATCCCCCTCAGTTGAGATTATCGATAGTTTGAAGTGTAAATTGAGTGTAAATAGTAAACAGTCTGCAAAGTTGCTAACCGAAAAGTGCATGATAAATAAAGACATTGTCTCTCAAAATAAAAATCGACTCTAAACCACCTTAATGAGTCATCATATTTTTGAATCTTCTGTGTGGAACCGATATACGTCACTGTGTAACACATTTGCATAATCACCGCCTGCCCGCGAAATGCAAGCACTCTGACATGCCCACAAACACTTCCACTAGTGAGTGTGTTTACATTATGTTGAGAAGACGCTGTGTTCTGCACTGTGAAACCAAGTTTGTTTGGTTTTCATTGCTGAAAGATGATGATGTGAAGAATCAGTGCTTAAAATAATTTTTTTCCACATGCAAAGTTTAAACTTACCACTGAGAAACGTCCTGATCAAATCGCACTTGCAATGGAGTTTCCGGTTGAGGGACTGCATCGGTATCATCCTTGGAGATAATATCGATGCCTTTTTTTAAAATCTTAAATAGCATCTTTGTTTACAAGTAACCCTCTGGAGCAAAACATTTAATGTTGGTAATGGACGTTTTGTTTCTGACACACATTGTATGCAAGAAAGACCAAGTACAACACACTTGGCCAGCTGACCAATCAGAGCAGAGTAGGCTTATGGAAAGGAGGGGTTTCAAAATCATTGTAAAATGATTCGAATTTTAAATGTTTGTTCTGAGAAAACTACAATGTTTTCTGACCTTAGATGCATTTAAATCTGTTGCACAATATTAGGACTCTTTAAAATACCTAATGACCAGTTCTTCAAGTGTAAAAAGCGCTAAAAGGCTAACATGTTTTTATGTAGTTTGTTTGTGTGTTTTATTCAGACAGGTGCCGGCAGACGGCCATATTGAGCCCCACACCCCCACCTCAGTCCAGACAGCCTCAAAGCGCAGTCTCCTCCAGTAGAAAACCTCACAGATCTCGTCTCCGCAGGTCCAACAGCGACCCCGTCCTGCTAGACCTGACCGCCAAAGGTAAGGGGGAGGAATTCTCAAATGGTCTGATGTGTCAATTGCAGTAGTCAGCAGTCAGATATTTTTGTATAATCACCACTGAACTATATATTGAGTGTCGCAGACAACCAATGAAATTAAATTTGACTCGTTTTCAAAGGATATGTGTGCTGCTTCTGTATGTTCTGTATGTTTTAATAGCCTACAGGCAGATTTGTCTCATTTAAAGCCTGAATGTGTATCTGTTTCTATATATGGTTAATGTGTATTCACTGACACAATTAGTTTATGAACATAGGCTTCTTTGTGATGACAGATGGAGGTTTCTTTTTACTTGGTGAGTGTGTCCAGATCAGAGAACTGGGTCTGATACTTATAGTAAATTTAGAGAAACTATAGCTGTCAGTGGTTACTTTAAGCCTATTTTAAATATAGGACTCTCTGTCTCTGTGTTACTGATGGGGCTCAGCAGAGAGCGCTCACTTAAATGCATAGATCATCCAAAAATTGAAATCCATTAGAATCATTTGCTCACCTTCATTTCATTCCAAACATCTAATTTTTATTTTTCTGTTAAACATAAAAGAAGATATTTTAAGATATTTTTATACTGGCCTAAACAATGAATGTCAATGGTAACCAAAATGTTTGGCTACCAACATTCTTCTAAATATCTTCTTTTCTTTTGTTCAGCAGCAGAAAAAAAGTCATTCAGGTTTTTGAATGACATGAAGGTGAGTAAAGGTTTGTGAAAGGTGTATGGTTCACAACTTCTTATCTGACTTGTTAATTGATACAACAGGATCTAGACTGAATTATTGGGATTTTTTTTTGTTTGTTTATTAAGTTGAATAGAGCAATTTTTGAACCATGGCCTTTCTGGTCATTTTCAAATGTGTTTTTGGAATAACAGGTTATTATTTTTTGTTGTGTATGTACAGTATGGTTTATGGTTACGCAAATTCACTTGAAGATACTTTGACATTTTGTTCTACAACTAAAAATACACATTGAATATTTATGTTTCTGTGTTTTTCTGGAAAGATAAAACCTTGATTTTATCATATTCAATGTTTGAAAATGAATTAAGACAGTAATAAATATTAATATTGTAATTATTATATTTCCTAAATAATAATAGTAATAATAATAATAATAATATGATGATGATGATGGTTATTATTATTTATTTAAAAATAAATATTATTTAAAAAACAGAAATATATATATATTTGATTATTATTATATTTGATATTAAATGTTATAATTTATTTTATATATTGTTTATTTTACAGTGAAATATTACAATAGTAATATTTCTTATCTTGTTTAATATTTTAATTCAATAATAATAATAATAATTTGTCATTATTATTATTATTATAGTCAGAATTATTTGCCAAGTTGTGCAGCCCTACAAACAGTCACAACCATAATCACAATTTTTTTATCAGAAAATATGAAATTTGACACCCCTGTGGACTGTTTATGTTGGTTTCTCCCTCTTGTGCCCATATTTGGTTGTTCCTGTTTCCTGTCCTCATTTAATTATCATTAGTTTACCTTGTTTCACCTGTGCCTTAATTAAGTTCTTCGTTTTCACCTGTCTTTATAAGTTGCATTCTGTTCAGTGTTTGGGGTCCGGTCTCGTCTATGTATGTGTGGTTCTGCCCTCCCATTGTTGGATTTACCTGCTTTGGAGGTTTCCTGTGGATTATATTAAAGACTTTATCTTTGACCTTCGTCTACGTTCGCCCCTTCCTCGCACGATACGTGACAAATAGTAATATTTCTTATCTTGTTTAATATTTTAAATTTAATAATAGTAGTAATAATAATAATAATTATTATAGTCAGAATTATTTGCCAAGTTGTGCAGCCCTACAGTCACAACCATAATCACAAATTTTAATCAGAAAATATGAAATTTGACCCCCCCCCCAATTTTTCTTTATTATATTATGGTTCTTACATTTTATAATTTATTTTATATGTTGTTTATTTTATAGTAAAATATTACAATAGTAATACTTTTTTTGTCTTGTTTAATGTTTTAATTCAATAATAATAATAATAAAATAATAATAATAACAATTATTATTGTTGTTGTTGTTATTATTAATATTATTATAGTCGGAATTGTTTGCCAAGTTGTGCAGCCCTACAGTCACAACCATAATCACACATTTTTATCAGAAAATATGAAATTTGACCCCCTCCCCCCCTCAATTTTTCTTTATTATATTATGGTTCTTACATTTTATAATTTATTTTATATGTTGTTTATTTTATAGTAAAATATTACAATAGTAATAATTTTTTTGTCTTGCTTAATGTTTTAATTCAATAATAATAAAATAATAATAATAACAATTACTATTTGTTGTTGTTGTTGTTGTTATTATTTATTATTATTATTATTATTATTATAGTCAGAATTGAAGAAGTTGTGCAGCCCTACAAACAAGCACAGCAAAACTAGGTTTTTTTTCTTAAATGAATTATCACAATCACAATTTTTATTAGTAAATTTGGGCAGCACTTTACAATAGCATTCATTACTTAACATTAATTAACTACATAACATTAACTAAGAATAGACAATACTTCAACCGCATTTATTCATTCTAATTAATGTTAATTTCAGCATTTACTAGTGCATTAGTTAATGCACTGTGAACTATGAACAACTGTATTTTTATGAACTAACATTAACAAAGATTAATAAATAGTGTAATAAATGTACTGTTCATTGTTTGTTCATGTTAGTTAATACATTAACTAATGTTGAAAAAGAACCTTAGTGTATTTCATTGTGATCATTTTCTCCAAATTCCAAATCTCTAGTGAGTGTACATCATTTTACAAATATTTGTCAAAAAAATGGTCAGAGCTGTATCTCATTGCTATATCGGTTTCTCTGTCTCTTTCAGTAATGAGTTGTGAAGCAGCTACGCAGACAGAATTAGGTCCTGGATCGGCTCCAGGCACAGTGACTATAACAGAGCATGGGACGGTTACGCTACGACCGGGCCGTGGCAAGCGGAAGCCTCGTCCCAACTCTCTAGTGGACTACCAGAGCTACAGAGACACAAAAATGCTAGTGGCCCGTTTTCTGGAGCAGTCCTCCTGCAGCTTGACCCCTGAGGTACAAGAGCTGGTCAACAGCATCAAAACCGTGCTGCGCTCCGATGAAGAACACATGGAGGAGGCCGTTCGCTGCGCCAGCTTCATTGACAAGGCAAGATACATAGCACACAGCATGTTTTGACTATCATATTAGATACATCAGGCTCATATAGTATTACATAAGACAATATGGGATTCATACTTGAGGAACTGGTGTTTGAGCAATAATTTAGAGGCCACAGGATATTTAATAATATCCTGTGTGGCCATTTTTGCTCCGATGAGTTCCTGACACATCATTTTCATGAATGTTTGCAGGCTATTACAGTTTCAGAGGTCGCACCAGCGCAGTCCACCCTCCGCAGACAGACGCAGACGCAGACGCAGACGCAGACGGAGCCCACCTCCAACACGCTGCCGCTGCGCAAACGGCCGGGCATCCTTCACCTGCGCAGCTGTGGCGATCTCAGCTCCTTCACATGGGCGCAGCTGCAGCCCGGGCCGGAGCGCAGGACAGGTACCTATTCTCGAACTAATTCCAGGATGGGCTCTCGGGCAGGATCCCGCCGTTTGGAACAGGAACGTCCACACAGCCTTATAGGAGTCTTTCGAGAAACTGTCCTCTAAATGACGTCTCAGAACAGACTGTGTGACTGAGTCGGGTGAGGGTAAAGTGAACATCATGACATGAAGGAAGCTAAGCTTTGTATAGAGGACAGAATATTTCACTTCATTTTTAAAACATATCTGTTTTTGTTGTCAATGTGTATACTGAATATTATTCATTTTGAACTTTTTCAGTTGAAAATCGCTTGGTTTTTTTTCACATTACGCATTATGATAAAACACTGGAAAAAATGCCAATGTTTATTTACTAAATTTCCATGTTTCTTATTTAAAAATGATTTACAAAACTGAATATATAAAAAATTTTATGAACAATATTAATAATCATTATAGTAAGAAAACATGTAAATGTATGGCTTTATTTAGCTTATGTGATGTGGGGGATTACTCATTGCTGATTAAATCAGCATGTTGTGTAGAGAAAACATTTGAAACTTTTTGAATTGTATTTTTATTTGACCATTTGAGCAAATTTCTACCAAGATGTCCTTCGGAGATATATTGTGCATTATTACTGAATTTGAGGAGGCTCATCTGCATTATATGGGTGAAATCTACCAACCATATTTCTCCAAGATTAAATATGATCCTTAAAGCATCTGCCTGTTTTCTGAGACTTTCATTTAATCAATAGTGACATGTTGACAGTGTGGGATGTACAGTTTTTACAAAACCTATAATTAAACACTACCTTTCAAACACTTGGGCTCATTTGTTTTTAAGAATTAATATCTTTATTCAGTAAGGCTGCATTAAATTGATCAAAAGTGCCTGTAAAGACAAATGATTAAGGATGTTTAAAACAGTTTTAACATTATTCTAAATTTGTATTTTATCAAATACAGTGCACAGCATAAACGAGTACACCCCCGCTAAAATGTAACAAATTCAGCATTTACGCTTTACTTAGAAGACATGTTAGGGTTCTTTGGAGATATAATGTTCCAACAGGCCTGCTTGATCAATTACCAAAGAAGAATGTCAAAAGGAAAACAAGATTTGAAACAAAAACAAAATGAGTTGTTGCAAAAATGAGTACACCATCCTGAAAGTTACTAAATAAAACTTGCAAACAAAAAAAAGTGTAGGCTTAAGGCTATTTTTGATCAACAGGTAAATATATTGAACCAAAACTTTTAAAGATGAGTAATTTCCTGACAGTTAAAAGTGTTATATAGCCTACTGAATCATACTTAATGCTGCCAACAATGAAACCACTTGGGAGAAAACTGCCAGGTGACTTATTTCTTAGCGTAAAAGAGGACAATGGTACAAGATGAATACCAAATTATAGTTTTAAGTGTGAAAATACAGCAAAACACTGACATTCAAAAACAATGGACTTGTGACAAAGCACCTTAAATAATCAGGTCTTCACTTTAAGTTTTCATTTAGTGATGAGTGAATTTTTGCTAGAAAAAGACAGGAGAAATACCATGCAAGTGTCTCAGAGCCGGCAAAAGCTTTGAAAAAAGTGACACTTTATCTACTGTGTCATTTTATCACTTTATCTATCATTTACCTACTGTAGCCAAAGCACAATAAACTCATATAACCTCTTCCAGGGCCCTTATTTACAATATCTAGACTTCTGGAAAATCCATACTCTGGTCTTACCAAGTCAATCATTTCAGATCCAAAAGCATCCAAAATGTTCTGGTGTTGCTAGAGGAGGAGTACAGTGAGAAGTGCCTGGTTCCCACAATGACTTTCAGTGGTAGTAAAGATCTTCTATAGGGATGCATGAGTGCTGAAGGTGTGAGGGAGTTATTCATTCTCCCAAGGTGAAACTTCTTCAGTGGACATGTATTTCACTCAGTCTTAATGCTCTTGAGCAGCTGTGGGGGATTCTGTAGAGACGAGATGAGAAAAACTCTCTATTAAAGACCAGGGCACTTAAGGAGGTCGTCCTCCAGGGGTTAAATAGGACAGATGTGAAAATTTTCATGAACTTGTACAGTCAGTGCCAAGAAGGGTCAGAGCAGTATACTTAAAGTTCTGGAGGACATACTAAGTATGAGATTATTATACATTTGCTGAATTAAATCTAGGGTATACTCATTTCTGCAATCCTTCATTTAAAAAAAATGGCTAATTTACTAATTTTACAGAAAATACTGGCATATATTTTGTTTTTATTAAGTATATGTTTACTACATTAATAATTTCAATTTTGCCATCTTTCCATATATTATAGTAGTGATCATTAAGAAAATACATCTTTAATATTTATTCAGAGGGGGTACTCATTTATGCTGTGCACTTTAATTCTAAAAAAAAAAAAGATGCATCATGGTTTCCACCAAAAAAAATCGACCACGACTATTTTTAACAATGTTTTTAAGCAGCAAATCAGCATATTAAAATAATTTCTGAAGGATCATATGACACTGAAGGCTGGAGTAATGATGCTGAAAATTCAGCTTTGCATCACAGAAATAAATTACTAAATTATTTAAAAATATATTACAATAGAAAAGTTATTTGAAATAGCAATAACATTTCACAACTTTTTATTACAGTACTATTTTTACAGTATTTTTGATCAAATAAATGCAGCCATGGTGAGCATAAGAGACTTCTTTCAAAAACAAAATTAAGAGACTAAAGAGACATTCTAGTTGTGTACGCTCTCAGTAGTTTGTTTAATGTCGTAAATACTGTTACAAACATTCCTGCTATGGTAAAGGAATGTGTCTAAATAGTTCAATCACAGAAAAGCTAGCAAATAAATAAACATTGCTATTGGTTTACAGAAAGTGTGTTTTTACTTTTAGACATTGACAAACATATAATTGTAATAATTACATTCAGAGCAAGTGCATTATAAATACTAATCAGACCCACAGTTTCTTTTCTACTTCAGTACAAACCACATATTCCGCTGAGGCCTTGTATTCTACAGTCTTGAGGTGGGAATCTGTTGAACCCGTCCTATACTCCGCACATCCTGCGTTACATATGTACATTGATATTTCATTCCTGGTGTCATTTCACATTAAGCCCCTTGTTTTGTTTCTCCAACACTACATATTTAAATCCATCACTTTTTAAAGCTCGCACATTATTGTGAACCGGACACAGCATGTCCTGTCCTGTACAGTGCAGAAGTCTGGGACACTAAAGGTACATTGAGGTTGAGAGTTGATGCGCTAATCTTACAGCCCAAAAACGTAACCATCTTAACCAGTTAACAAGTTGCTCTTTTGTTTCGGTATCAAAATGTGCAACATCTTTTATAATAAATAGTTCCATAGTGGCAGCGGACCACATACATTATGGTAAAAATTGGTTTTATTCAGCCTGCGGACATCAATCATGATATGATGCCCCTTAAAGAAATAATTCACCTAAAATAAAAAAAGCTAAAAATTTACTCACCCTCAGACCATCCAAGACGCAGATGAGTTTGTTTCTTCATTGGAAAAGTTTCTGAAAAATTTAGCATTACATCACTTGCTCACCAACAGATCCTCTGTAGTGAATGGGTGCTGTCAGAATAAGACTCCAAACAGCCGATAAAAACATCACAATAATCCACAAGTAATCCACACGACTCCAGTCCATATTGTAAAGTTAAAAGCTTTGTAAAAAACTTCAAACAAGTCCTCTATCTATAATATTTCTTCCTCTGTTAAAAAAAAAACTCATCTTATCTGAATCAGGAGAGAAATATGCCCAGATCAAGTACTGTTTACAAGCCGAAACAGTCGTAAACAAATAAATTGGTAGATTTTGATGTGAGAGGACAACAGGACCATGTGGAGGAAGCTTTTTTTTTTAATGGATTTTGGACTAGTATTTTGGCAACAATAGAAGGTTAAGTGATGTTTTTATCAGCTTTTTGGACTCTTAATTCTGACGGCACCCATTCACTACTATGGATCCATTGGTCAGCAAATGATATAATGCTCAATTGTGAGCCTGGACCACAAAACCAGTCTTAAGTAGCATGGGTATATTTGTTGCAATAGCCCAAAATTATTGATTTTTCTTTTATGCCAAAAATCATTAGGATATTAAGTAAAGATCATGTTTCAGGAAGATATTTAGTAAATTTTCTACCGTAAATATATCAAAACCTAATTTTTAAATTGGTAACATGTATTACTAAGAACTTCATTTGAACAACTTTAGAGGTGATTTTCTCAATATTTTGATTTTTTGCACCCTCAGATTCCAGAATTTCAAATAGTTGTATCTCGGGCCAAATATTGTCCTATCCTAACAAACCATACATCAATGGAAAGCTTATTTATTCAGCTTATCCAGATGATGCATAAATCTCAATTTTTAAAAAAATGACACTTCTGACTGGGTTTGTGGTCCAGGGTCACAATTTCACTAAATCTTGTCTGATAAAGAAACAAACTCATTTACATTTAAAATGCCCTTAGGGTAATTAAATATTCATCAAATTTTAATTTTTGAGTGAATTATTTCTTTAAAACATTATTAAATAGTTGAACACTGGTGTCAGAGACTTTTGCACAATTTACCTTCATTATTGTACACATGGTATATATTCATTGGATATACTGTTATGCTATATGTAAATAAATATAATATATAATATTATATATATATATATATGAAAGTGTCTAGCTGGTTTTATTTTATAATGAAGTCATTTGTAATCACACATCACACTCACTACAAGAATAAATAGCAATGCATACAAAAAGACCATGCTTCACATAAAGCAAAAAATAATGAAACATGAGGCCCTTCCTGTGTGTTCATGACTTTTGATTCCATAAGTAAAAGAACATTGCGATAACGAGGTCAGAATGTAGTTTTGTGGGTGAAATACACATTTCAAGCAGTTCTCAAAAAGCCATAATGCCATTAATACAGTCATTGCACAGCAGTAAGATTCATCACAATCTTTCTAGTATTAATACAGATTCTACACTGTAGTAATGTCAGGATATTGTGATGTAATCTACATTGTATCGTTCATTTGTTGGCAAAAGATGCCTTTGCAAGTGACAGTGGCATTGGTGCGAGTGTGCTCTCAAAAACAAACAAACTTAAAGCAACACTCAAGTACACTTGATGGTAAAATGGGGGAAAACTGTCAATAATTCATAGCAATAAGCTTCTCGTAAGACATTTTATGCTTGCATGATAGACTGGCTGTTTTTTCTTCAGATGCAAGATCACATATATAGTGATATTTACCAGACTGCAGACAGTCTCTAATAAGTAAGTAACAATGGAAATGTGCCAAAGCATGCTGACGGACAAACACCGGTCAGTTCTTGCACAAGTGCTACTATCATGTTTGTCTGAGAGTCTCTGGAAACACAGTTGGTTTTGAATCAGTTCATATTGAGATACTCTGTGCTAAAACTAGCTAATCCAGTTCAAATATACCAGACCAAAGCTTTCTGAGCGAATACGATTCTGTTAAGACACATTCTGTTCTTAAGTGAAAAAACAGAGTGAAAAAGTAGCACACATGAATTAAACATCTAGTTGATAAAAAAAAGGCTGTAATGACTCAACTTCATAACGAGGTAAAAAAAGATAAATGAGATCTCAGAATGGAATCATTCAAATCCATTCTGAAAATGTCAACACAAGATTTTTATCACCTTAAAAGTTTCTTCACACAATGTTTTTCAAGTATAAATGTTCA
The DNA here is from genome assembly GCF_022985175.1 of Labeo rohita. Classification (NCBI taxonomy): domain Eukaryota; kingdom Metazoa; phylum Chordata; class Actinopteri; order Cypriniformes; family Cyprinidae; genus Labeo; species Labeo rohita. The sequence goes on from NC_066873.1 coordinate 14,818,068, forward strand.
AAAGAAAATGCTACCAATATAAGCTTATTTAATTTGCAATATTTCATATACAGATGCTTATTTAAGACATAAAGGAAGGTTTCTGTGCATAAAAATAAGGAATGGAGTCATTTACAACAAAATATTGCACATCAATGTCAAAAAAGCAGTAAAACACAACAAAATGGTTATTTTTCTTTTATTTTTTTAGGTTCCATGAAGATATTTTGTAAATTGCCTACTGTAAATATATTAAAACTTAATTTTTGATTAGTAATATGCATTGCAAAGAACCCGACGATTTTCTCAATATTTTAATTTTTTAGATTCTATATACTGAAATGACTAATATATTCAGCTTTCATATGATGTATAAAGCTCAATTTTGAAAAATGTACACTTATGACTGGTTTTGTGGTCCAGGGTCACATATGTGTGTGTAAATTTAAAGAGGTTTATTTGACCAAGTCCAAAATGTTCCCAGTGTCCCATTCGAACCAAATCAATTACTGTCAGATCTCCAAATGCACCACCATCTCCAAAACACTTTCTTTTTTCAAACTATGTCATTTGTAAGGCATTTCATCCACAATTTCTATGTGCTCTACTATAGATACACTAGACATGAATTATCCACCACGGATGAGCCACAAAGGTCATCGTCATTTTAATAAGAACTGTGTTTAAGAAAGGACTCAATGGTTTGAGCTTTCTCAGCAAACAGGATGTAGAATTGTAATTCGAATTTGAATTTAAGCAAGAAGAATTAAAACGTAATGTATGTATATGTGTTTTTTAGGTTTCGACGTAAATGACCTGTGAATATGATCATACACATGACATTTGCACTATTTTCAGAAACATTAAATAATATTAATAATGTTATAAATAATGTAATAAATGCAACCCATAGAAAATGTTCAACATGATCGCATGACAAAAACATACCTGTGGGAACATACCTTATGTGACATTGGTTTTATACGTGTTACCGCTATAACTCCAAAGCTTGTGACGTTTTAAAATAATGTACCATCTGCACTACACCTAAACCTACCCGATAGTATCAACACAAGCGAATAAGACGTAAAAACGCAATTGCCAGCATGCTGTTTCATCTTGTTTTTTGATCTCTCATCTTTCAGCTCTTTCATCATGAGCAATAATTGATTTTCATACCGAGCAAGCTTGTTATGTCTGGAAAGCAAAACATATGGAGCTGATAAAAATGATTACAAGTGTTTGCTGTTTTACCGCCTCTAGTGGACGTTTCTGTTGGAAACTGCAGCAATATGTACTTACGTATGTTACGTATCTCGCGTCTTGCGAAAAAGTTCCCACAGATAAGTTTTCGTGATGATATCAGGTAGAAAATGTTATACATCTCACTATCTTTAATAAATTAAACCATTATTAAAGAACACTTAACTTCCCAGAACGCTCCAATTTACTGACTATTTTATCCAGTCAAAAATATGGCAATGGAAAAAAAAAACTGTCAAATTTACTTTTTTATATGGAAAAAAAAATTAATCTGTTTTGGTGGCTGTAATGACCCTTTGCAGGGAGTTTGATTAACAGGCAATCTGACCAATCATAACGCCATATCTGCCATTTTGTCCGACAAACAAATTAAAAAGTTAATTCATGTTTATTCTGTGCTATAGCTAGTTAAAAGAAAGCTTGAACTGAGGCGCTACAGTAATCTGTCACCAAACAGATTCCTCTACAATGTATTTTTCACTGCATGACAAGGTAATGTGTGGCATGAGAGGGGCATGGCTTGTTCGACATAGCAACAGTAACTAAGGAGAGTCTTTGCAAAGACCAGTCTGGTGTTTGGAAACAGTTATGATGTTTTTTTGTGGGCGGGGCTTATCTGGTGGCAGAAAATGACAGTTTTTAAGGTAAGCCATGGAATAAAAGAATAAAAAAGGTAAATTTGAGTTGATATTTCAAAGTTCTGACTTTTTTTTTTTACAATTCTGAGATTATATCTCACAATTCTGATAAGAAAAATCAACTTATCATTCTCCTCGGCTCAGAATAATGAATTTATATCCCACACTTCTGGCTTTTCCCCCTCAGAATTGACAAACTCGCTATTTGAAATCGAGTTATAAAGTCGGAAATATAAGATATACTGTCAGAATTGTGAGATAAAATAGGTAAATGTAAAATATTATAGGTTTAAATAATATTTCATGCTGTAACTGTAGGGCTAATACATTATATCCTATGAACAGCATATGTGGATATTACATAGATCTATTGTTTAAATCAAATTTATGCTTAAAAAGTAGAGTAATCATAGCAGGTTTTACCCATTAGTCCGTCCATTTAAACATCTGTGTTTAGCTTTAAGTGGCGTCTTTGATGACAGTATTCTATAAAAATGATTCACATTCCAATTCTGACATCAAATGAAACTGCAATACATTTTTTCTCTAATTCCACAGATTTTACCCATTTCCCTCCACTTGTTACCAGTGTTTTTCTGCCACCACAACGCACGCGCAGCTGCAAGTTACGTAACTGTGACGTAAGCCTATGGACGAGACTTCCGGCTCATTAGCCGCTGTAGAGAAATAACGAGAAGAATAACAACGTGCAGTACACAGTAAAACTGCACTACAAACCAGTGTGTTCATAATTAAGATAATACATTAAAATAATATGGCAAGACACAGCAATTTGCAATATCAAGCAGCAAAACGAGCTGTTTTGTACAGCTAAAAATAACTGGAGGTAATGAGACCGGAAGCCAAATAAAAATCTAATCAGTTGAGAAATAAATACATATCACATATCAGGAAATACATAGACCTAAATAGTCAGAATGAATGATGTAATTATTTATTGTAATAATAACAAATGAATATCTTTGAATTGCAATTCAGTGAATTAATGTTCCTGTCATTCCAATTCAAATTCAAATTATACATCCTGTTGGTTTAGACCAATGAAATAACTTACAAACTGAATTTTTCTGAATCTTGCCATTTTCTCCATATTCCTCAGACTAACAGCTGCCCTTAAAATTAAAGTTGAATCTAAAACACTTGATGGTTGCCAAGCTTGAATAAATAACATCACAAAAGTATGGTAAGGCAAACTCCTTTTTCATTTTATACACCTAACGATCACACAGGTGTACTTTTTATCACCCACAGACTGCTGTGTTGTAAATACTGGTATATCGTTTCAAACGTTATTTTGAAGGACACCGCTTCCTGCGACGGGGCTGTTTAAATATTTCTCACTCTCTCTCTGCTTCCTTCCACGGAGAGGGCTGAGTGCACACAGAGAGAGGAATTACACAGCACAGCATACTCACTCACGGCAACAGAAAAGAAGAGATGAAGAGCTCAGGGGAGGCAGTGAAGAGAAACCGAAGCGTCATGGAGAGCCATGTTGAGCAGAGCTTCAGTGGATTCAGTCACACAGTCACCAGTCCACAGGGCTGACAGTTTCACATCAAGATTAAGGTTATATCTGGTGACAACAGGGCAGGAGGCTTGAGAAAGCGTCGTAGCTTTAGATGTAAACTGGTTGCTCCTGGGCTGTTAACAAGCGGTACATGGCAGCCGGCATAGTCTTCATGTGAATCTGTCGGAAAAATGCGACCGTCAAGTTCAGTTACACACAAGCGATACCAAAACGTACTCGTAAAGACAGCACGCACACTTTTCCAATAAAACATTCCACATAAATAAGTTATAAAAAAAGCATATTTAGTGTTTAAATTAACAGAATATCATGGGTTCAATGCAAGTTAAGCTCATTTGTGGCATAATGTTGATTACAAAAAAAATGTATATGTTTCATACAGTGAGGCAATTACAATGCAATGAATGGGATTTTGGAAGATTTAGAAACAGAAAATGTGAAGCTTGTAATTTTGTAAAATCACTTCTATTATTTATTCAGTTTAAACATGTATTACTGAAACTGTAAAGCTGTTCCGGTCATTTTTACAATTGTTTTAGGTGTTGTGTTGTAACGGGAATGAAGTTTTAACTTCACACAGTTAATAAGTGATTTTTCCCACACTAAAATCATGTTATATGTCATATAATGTTTACATGTTGTAGCTATACCACTGAAACTGTGTGTATTTTTATGGTTCAGACTAATTTACTTCAACTGTAAGTTCCTCACTGTAACCAAGTTAATGATAAACTACACCTGTGGTTACATCTGTGTGAACTTCACACAGAACCCACACTGACACTGGTTGATTTACAGTCAATGCAGAAATACTTCTGAGAAAAGTGTTTAAAAACCTTTTTGGGCAACTTTTGATAGGCTGTGATCTACATGAAACAGAGCTAAACAGGGTGCCAAGTTTCCATGGTTTCATGATCATAAATTAAATAAGGGGGTTCATTACCTCATCGTAGAAATAGTGATGTTGAAAATATTATGTTGTTAGGCAGGTGTGGCACCATGGAGCTTGATCATGTTCACCCCTGACTTACCTCACCAACTGCATTTGACAGAATGTGTACAATCTTCTCGTGAGGGGTGGCCACGACACTTTGGCTATTGATTTCAATGATCCGGTGGCCGACACGCACCCCACCGCGCTCTGCTATCCCTCCTCTCATCAGACTGCAAATCTGGAGGATGCAAAATACAATAAAGCTGTATTTCAGACTAGTGCTATTTTTTTTTATTTCTCATTGAGATAGTATTACTATTATAAATAATATCAATATTATAATAGGGGTTTTAAAGAGGTACAGGGTTTAATTAAAGAGTTACTTCACCCAAAAATGAAAATTCTGTCATCAATTACTCACTTTCATGTTGTTCTAAACCCATACGACCTTTGTTCATCTTTGGAACACACGTTAAGATATTTTTGATGAAATCCGAGAGCTTTCTGACCCTGCATAGACAGCAATGCAACTACCACACTGAAGGCCCAGAAAGGTAGTAAGAACATTGATAAAATAGTCTACGTGACATCAGTGGTTCAACCGTAATGTTATAAAGCAACGACAATACTTTTTGTGCACAAAGAAAACAAAAATAACAACTTGATTTAACAATTTCTTTTCTTCTGTGTCAGTCTTTGATGTGCTTTCACAAGAATCCCACAACACATGCATGTGTATTCCTCTGATTGAAAATGCAGGGTCAAGATGCTCTCGGATTTCATCCAAAATACCTTAATTTGTGTTCTGAAGATGAATGAAGGTCTTACGGGTTTGGAACAACATGAGGGTGAGTAATTAATGACAGAATTTTCATTTTTGGGTGAACTATCACTTTAAAGCTTTAGTAATTCAGTTTGTTTTTGTCATTTTATTAGTTATTAGTAAAATATGTCTATATAATTCTTATTCATTTTTATTTTTTAGCTTTAAATATTTTAGTACATCAAGTTAAACTAAATGAATATGAAAAATGTTTCTTTGGCAACTAGCTGAAATAAAATGCTTATTATAGTTAACATTTATTTTTTTCAAGATTTTTTTAGGGTTTTAGTTGTTAACTATAACAACCTAATTCACTCAAAGTCAAGTAACTACTGAAAAAACACTACTACGTAATACAAACTATTATAACATTAAAGAATTAAAAATGATGGTCAGTGTTAACAATAATTATTTTGATGTTAAGGCTGATATTAAATGTCTCTATTATTTTGTCTACATAAATTTAAAAATACACTAAAAAATACAGTTTTATCATTTTAAATGTTACAGTTGATTTTAGTCATCAAAACAATATAGAGTACAGTATAAAAATGTATATTCAATTTGAGATTGGCTTTGAGAAATTTAAATTAAATTTTATAGTGCTATTATTAATGTTGTTAAAGATTAAATTAAAGTGAATGTCAGATGAAGGCAAAGGTAATGTATAAATGTAAAAATCCAAGAAATGAGTATGCACAATTGAATCTGCATACAAATATACAATATTAGCCAAAGCCAACAGATTAACCTAAATCTCAACAAATTAACCAAAATTTTTTTTTTTAGAATACCCACAATGCCATTCTGCACACTAAATCCCAGCTGATATCTCAGGTCTGGTCTTCTGATGAGGACAGTGGTCACAGGTGGGCATCTCACAATGTTGAGCTTTATTCTGGATTGGTTCTTCAATCCCTGGAAGATGAGAGCATTTTACACAATAAATTACATGTAAATAAATTTGGTTACAAATAAATTTAGTGAACGTCTGAGAATCAGAATTAAATCTTTTAAAAGAATTAACATTTATTTTTTTAAAGAGATAGTTCAACCAAAAATGAAAATTCTGTCATTAATTACTCACCCTTGTGTCGTTTCAAACCAGTAAAACCTTCATTCATCTTTGGAACACAAATTAAAATATTTTTGATGAAATCCAAGAGCTTTCTGACCCTTCACGTTCAAGGCCCAGAGAGGTAGTAAGGACATTGTTAAAACAGTCCATGTGACATCATTGGTTCATCCATAATTTTTTTATTCAACAATTTTTTCTCTTCCGTGTCACTCTTCAACGGGTGTTGATGAGAGTATTACAATGTATGCATGTGGTACTGCTGAGGCAGGAGCTGGCCTTCTGATGTAAAAAAAAAAAAAAAGGTTCAAAAAGTATTCTCGTAGCTTCATAAAATTATGGATGAACCACTGATGTCACATGGACTATTTTAACAATGTCTTTACTACCTTTCTGGGTCTTAAACGTGTTGATTGCTGTCTATGCAGGGTCAGAAAGTTCTTGGATTTCATCAAAAATATCTTAATTTGTGTTCTGAAGATGAACAAAGGTCTTACAGGTTTGGAACGACATGAGGGTGAGTAATTAATGACAGAATTTTTAGTTTCGGGTCAACTGTCCCTTTAAGTCCACTTGGACCCTTTGCTGTACCTTGATAATACTCTGGCAGGTGGAGAGGGGTAACCCCACCAGGCTGGTGCCATTGATGGACATAATCTGGTCCCCAATGTTCAGCCTGCCAGACTTCTCGGCCGGGCCGCCATGCATCATGTTTGCTATAATAACCGTGGGCAGGATGGAGCCCCAGCCCGACTCCACGATCACCACCCCAAGAATCTCTCCCTTCTGCTTCTCTATGTAAACCTGTAGTTTACACACACACACACACACACATTCCACATTTATCACTGCTAACACAACTGATAATTCTGACATTATCGAGGCAGCAAATTCTCAAATTTCACAGTAATCTTCTGTTTCCAGCAGGCATGGGCTGTCCACTCACATCTTTGCAGTTCTCAGACTTGGAAAAGTGAATGAGGTCATCGTTGTACATGTCCTGTGTGTTAAGGAGGTCGCTGTACTCTTTCTGGCTCAGATCCTCTGGGTTGATGCCATTGGCACGCAGGAACTCTTGGTACGCCACACTGAAAGCCTGGCCGATGGACTGAGCTATGAGCTGAGCCTGAGCACAAAAAGGAATTAGTTTACATTAACAACTAATACTATATTCAGTAATGCTTACAAGCTTACAGTTTGATTTATCTAACCATAGAAGCAACCACTCTTTTTTTTTTTTTAAAGATAACAGCTACACACGGGTCAAGAGACGACAAGGGTGGTGTTCCTCAGGACAGTCGCATACATGCCTTTCTGCCCTTATGTCACTGCTGTATGCTGTGCTGTGACATACGCTGTGACATATACAGGCTCTTTAAATTCAAATAGCCTCTGCAGCTGAACAGAGAAAAGGTCACTTCCTGTCTACTGATTCAACCCACGCAGCAAGACGCCCAGGAACACCATCTGGATAAATGCTATTAGAGGTCACCACAATGCCCATGAACTGCAATACTTAACATGCTGGGAAACAATGTGAGGAGACAAAGAAAAATTAGGCAAATATGGAGGATTAAATTAGGAAAAAGTATCAAGGGCTTTGCGTTGTGGCTGAACTTCCCTTAACTGTGGTCAAACCACTGTAACGAATGGCCTAGACTGGTTTATTGCGTTCATAAACTGCAACAACAGCAGAAGTGTGTAAATCTGGTTTATATTGTTTTACAATGCTGAAGCAATAAATTGAAACCGTCACCTTAACAGCTGTTTGATAAGGTCACACTGACACACAGTTAGGATGAAGAACTCACATCTTCAGATTCAAACACGTGACAGATCATCTTGTATTGGCGCTTTTCGTCCTGGGCCGGGTCAGAGGCTTCCATGTTCTCCTGAGAGTCGGAGCGAGGCATTCTCCTTCTGGCCATCAACACCACGATGTTCCCAATATCAGCGATGTAGGAGATGGTCCTTAAAGGGTGGTCCATCATGGTCTCCTGTGAAGATCGTAATAGTAAGAAAAATTCTAAACACTCACTTCATTTTTATTAATCATAGGGTGACCAGATGTCCTGGTTTTCCCATGAAAAATCAGGTTTTGTCCCATATTTCAAAATATCTTTACAACTGGGTGATCAGATTGAGTAGTAGCAGTGTTCTGTCACGTGAAAACAACCTAATCAAAGGTAGCCAAGCTCATTGTAAAACAAAATTATCATCCAATCACAATTTGTTATCGCCTGACTTGGAGTTAGTAAAAGTGGGAAAGATGGAATCACTCTAAATGACACCGAACCCACTTCTCTCAGACAGTGCACAATCAGTTCTCCTTGCACCCGAATTGTCAAATACACACACAGTTGTCAAAATGTCCATCGTGTGGAGTATCTCATGTAAATACAGTCGACTATGGCGTAAGTGAACGTAAGCAGGTGGGTGAAAACCGGATGTGTGTCAGTATATTACATCCATGCATTCGGCCTTAAAGGGACAACAGCCTCTAATTAGTCTGCCTGTCTGTGTCATTAATGTTAATCAAACAATGAAAGATGTTCAATAAATGTATATATGTTATATAAACCTACTGTATTTGAAAAGCAAGCTTATTTAATTTGTATCTTTGTAGAAACAAATAACTACATATACCACCATTCAAAAGTTTTTTGACAGATTTTTTTTTTTTAAAGAAGTCTCTTCTCTTCACCAAGCCTGCTTTTATTTGATCCAAAACACAGCAAAAGTAATATTGTGAAATATTTCTACTATTTAAAATAACTGCTTTTTATTTGAATATATTTTAAAATGTAATTTATTCCTGTGATCAAAGCTAAATTGTCAGCATCATTACTCCAGTCTTCAGTGTCACATGATCCTTCAGAAATCATTCTAATATGATGATAAACTGTTCAAGAAACATTTATTATTATTTTTATTTTTTATTATTTATTATTATTATTATCATCATCAATTTTTAGCAGTTGAGTACATTTCTTTAGGATTCTTTGATAAATATATACAGATCCAAATACTAGCATTAATCTGAAATAAAATGCTTTTGTAACATTATACACCATACAATTCTATTCTACAGTATTTCAGATAAATGCTGTTCTTCTGAACTTTCTATTCATCATAGAAACCTGAAAAAATTCTACTCAGCTGTTTTCAACATAATGATAATACATGTTTTTTGGAGCAGTAAATCAGCATATTAGAATGATTTCTGAAGGATCATGTGACTGGATTAACGATGCTAAAAATTCAGCTTTGATCACAGGAATAAATTACATTTCAAAATATATTAAAATAGAAAAGAGTTATTTTAAATAGTAAAAATATTTTAAAATTGTACTGTTTTTGCTGTACTTTGGATCAAATAAATGCAGGCTTGGTGAGCAGAAGAGACTTTTTTAAAACATTTAAAACACATTCAAAATCTTACTGTCCAAAAACTTTTGACTGGTAGTGTGTCTATATATATATATATATATATATATGAAAATAATATAGATATCATTAAATAAAATGAATATCATGGTCATATTGCCCATCCCATATTCTATCCCGTATTTTTTAAAAATAAAAACAGAAAAAAGGTCAAAGGTTTTTCACGTAAATAAATTTACGTGAAAAAGGAAAATTGCACAGTTGTTTTCACATGTAAATAAATAAATAAATGACTTTTCCCCTAACTGCTTTGACAAAATGTAATCAAAAGTTTTGGGTCTGTCAGATATTTTAATATTCAAATAATCTCTTATGCTTACCAAGGCTGCAAGTATTTGATCACAAATACTGTAAAAACAGTAAAATTATAAATTATTAATAAAACTGTTTTCTATTTTAATATATTTTAAATGTTATTTATTTCTGTGATGTAAAGCTGACTTTTCATTTAATTTCTCTGTAAAACATGATTATTCTATCCTGACACTAGTTCCTTGAGATTGTATGATGTCTGGTATGATGTCTGCACTAGTATTTCGTACAGTGTTGGTAAAATGTAAAGACTGTGCTTCTACCCGGCTGGCGCAGTAAATGGGTGAAACCAAAACGACTTCTACAGGTGATGAAGTACCTGCGAATCTGCATTGAGCACTTTGATTCTCTGAGTGGAGATGAAGAGATCCACCTCCGTCATGGGCTGAGCTTCACCTTCTGGTGCCTGAAGATATAAAACCACACAATATCAGTCACTGAGAGAGACACTGACAGAATAACTCTAAGCTAGAAAGAGAGAGAGAGAGCTGACAAGGCCCAGAGATGCCATGAAGGAGTGTGCAAGCAACTATACATCTGGCATCTTTAACATTTGCCATCTTTAAGGCCAGATACTCAAATTCTTTTACACGCTCTCCTTCATCGTGTAACTCTGATCACCTGCGTGTGTTTCTTTTAAAGCCAGCTACTATTGCAAGTTGGTATGGGGTTAGTTTGGTTAGTTTTGTTCCTCATTTGAAGAGATTTTCAGTTTTAAGTGAGAGAAAGTGAGAGAGTTTTCCACCAAGTGCAGGAATAAAAAGATAAAGAGAAGTGCAACACATGCTGTGCCAGATATACACCTCCAAAAAACAATCACAAACACAGCACAGTACCTTAGAAAGAAAAAATACAGAATACAAAGAAGAAGAAAGCAAAAATCACTTGCATTTTCTGTATCCAGCAAACTAGACTTTCCTGACGTTAACTTATTCCACGACTAAGTTCTGATCTAAGATCTGGTGGTAAAACTGAGGTAATGTTTGGTGTGGAATGAACAATGGCTAACAGACTGTGCGGACGGACACAGGTACATGACTCATTGCTGGATTCAGAAAAATGGCAGAGCGACAGGAAATATGAAAACACTGAACTGCTGAAACCAGGCAAAAAGTAAAGACGAAGAACAAAAATAAAAACAAAACACCAAACCCATGAGCAATTACTGCACCTTCTTCCTGTTTTTGGCTAATTTCTGGGCCGTCTGCTTAGCATGGAACAAACAGAGACAGGAACATTGTTAGATAAAGCAGAGCTCAGCAAGACCAATCACATTTGGGGATCTTTCTGCTCAATGAGCTGCATCTGAACAGTGACTTCTGGGATATTTATCAGCGTGAGGCGACTAGAATGGATCCAGATGACACCAAGCCAAGCTTACGAGACACCACCCTGCTACAATATGCTGCCTTTGGTTTCATTTCTCGGTAATTTGCGCCATCATCCACCAGGTGGCCCATTTGCTCTTTTAATATCATATGTCAACTACTGGTTTTATATTACAGAACATTCTGTTCATAAAAAAAAAATCAACTACACAAAGAAGAAATTAACTCTGCTGAAAATTAGATTATAAGCAAGTTCAAACTTGCCAGCAGGCTGTGGTAATGCATCAAACTAGCCATCTAAGGAAGATCCACGTCATGGCAGCTGAGGCAGGGCGTATTGATTCAGACGTCTCTCCAAATGCATGCAGTTTACTCTTGCTTTATATACTGCATTGAAACGGACAGTCTCAAGAATCTCACTCAAGCTGAGCTCATGATTGTGTAAGAGGTGCAGATGAGATGTGACCCAAGAAAACAAAGAATTCATAACCTATGATCATCTTAAATTCTCTTTTGACAACAGAGATTTAGAGAGAATAAAATATGGTGGTACTTGAACATCCATTTGCATATTTGCAAGGGAATCGGCCAAGTGCATTAATCTGAAGATTTGACATCTATGTGGCCCACATTGAACTTTCTCTGTTATGCTACCTTGTGCTATTTGTCATTCTTTCATACTCACTAAGGCTGCAAGATCACTAATGAATATTTTAGGTTATGTCATCTAAAAAGACTGTTTATTGACTGTAATTCGGTAAATATTAAATGAGTGTGAAGGTTTCACATCAATATTTGACCAAAATTAATTTGAGGAACTTGTAACTGCTAAGAAGATCATGTTATCTAATATTCTGAAGACCGGAATGTAGGGATGTTATATTATTTTATGATTCATTAATTTCTATTAATCGGTTTTGGATAAATACTGCGTAAGTTGATGTTGGATATTAAATTGTGCAGCTCATTTCCTCTATTGTACATAGATTACCATCAGAAAATTAATCTTTAGAAACACTAATAATATAATAACACTGTTAAATGCAATCTTTAGCAAATCTCAAAATGACTGTCCATTTTTCATATCGTAGATACAACGTTGTAATGCCTAAATTCACTTGTAGCATTTAAAATGACTGATTTAGTTTTCAATGCTTCATGTTTTATTTATTATAGAGAAAATAACACATAATGATAATCAGCTTGAATCTTAAGGGATAGTTCACCCAAAAATGAAAATTCTGTCATTAATTACTCACCCTCATTTTGTTCCAAACTCATAAGACTTTTGTTCATTATCGGAACACAAATTCTGATATTTTAATGAAATCCAAGAGCTTTCTGACCCTGCATAGACAGAAAGACAACTGACACGTTCAAGGCCCAGGAAGGACATTGTTAAAATAGTCCATGTGACCTTAACTTCATGAAGCTACAAGAATACGTTTTGTGCTCAAAGAAAACAAAAATAATGACTTTATTTAACAATTTCTTCTCTTCAGTGTCAGTTGGCCATGACAAGAGTACCATGATATGAAAGAGAAAAAATTGTTGAATAAAGTCATTATTTTTGTTTTCTTTGCGCACAAAAAGTATTCTTGTAGTTTCATAAAACTGAGGTTGAACCACTGATGTCACATGGACTATTTTAATGATGTCCTTACTACCTTTCTGGACCTTGAATGTGTCAGTTGCGTTGCTGTATATGCAGGGTCGAAAAAGCTCTTGGATTTCATCAAAAATATCTTAATTTGTGTTCTGAAGATGAACAAAAGTCTTACAGGTTTGGAACAACATGAGGGTGAGTAATTAATGACAGAATTTTCATTTTTGGGTGAACTATCCCTTTGAAAGATTACTCCACTTCCAGAATAAAATTTTCCTGATAATGTACTCACCCCTTGTCATCTAAGATGTTCATGCCTTTCTTTCTTCAGTTGCAAAGAAATTGTTTTTTGAGGAAAACATTCCAGGATTTTTCTTCATATAGTGGTCTTCAACAGTGCCTGCGATTTTGAAAATGCATCTTCAAAGGGGCTCTAAACGATCCCAGCTGAGGAAGGAGTGTCTTATCTAGCGAAACAATCCTTCATTTTCCTAAAAAAATAATAATATTTACACACTTTTAACCACAAATGCTTGTCTTGTCTAGCTGTGCGATGCACATGCTTCCTCTCTGCACTCTGCATTAAAGCAGTTAGGGTATGTTGAAAAACTCCCCTCTCATTTTCTCCTCCAACTTCAAAATCGTCCTACTTCCCTGTTTTACCTTTTTTGTAAAGGGCGTTTGACCTTTTTTGCATGTTCACTTTGTAACACTGGGCCAGAAGTTGGAGAAGAAAACGAGATGGGAGTTTTTTGACATACCCAAACTGTATTGAACCGGAGTGCATAGAGTACGCATGCGCAACACAGAGCTAGACAAGACAAGCATTTGAGGCTAAAAAGTATATAAATTGTAATTTATTTGAGAAAATAACCGATTGTTTTGCTAGATAAGACTCTTATTTCTTGGCAGGGATCGTTTAGAGCCCTTTGAAGCTGCATTTAAACTGCATTTTTAACCTACAATCCGTTGATCACAATTGAAGTCCACTGTATGGAGAAAAATCCTGGAATGTTTTCGTCCAAAAACGTAATTTCTTTGTGACTGAATAAAGAAAGACATGAACATCTTGGATGACATGGGGTTGAGTAAATTATCAGGAAATTTTTATTTTAGAAGTGGAGAAATCCTTTAATACAGTTGCATTAGTTGAGTACCAGTATATGTTGTGTTTTGAACTTGTGTTTTGATTATACTGCTAGACTAATATTACTAACTTAGCAGGACAAATTTTGTTAATCTGATGGTGAAAAAGAAAAATGCTTTTGCAGTGCTAACCAATCTGTATAAGCATTGAAATCCAAGCTCATCTTTTCAGCAAAGCTGATAAAACAGAACACCATTCAGTGACCTCATAATTATACTAATTTGCAATCAACCGTTTTGATATTGTTATGTGCCATACCACACAGTGATCTGTAAGTGGACATTTTAACACAAAATGTACATACAAAGGGACATGCTGAAGGAACACTAAATGGCACAGGTGCTGGGCTCACTGCATTTTTTAAGGTGGAGGTAAAAAATGCTGAGTAATGCAGCTGACAGGGCGAATGGCTGATTTATGCTGCAGGAGGATGAACAGGAGGGAGGTGGTAAATGTCTCTGGTCCTTTAGGAACAAGAATCATGGGACAGGTCCCTGCATTTGACTACAGAATCATTTCATTACCGCAAGAGGACCACACACACTCTAAGTTTTACGATCATCTCTCTTCATCTGCTGTGACCTGACATTTCAATTCTAACGACAAAATAAGACTTTCTGCCTGCAAAACACAACTTCATCATGTTGCATCCGAGGAATAAAATGCTTGCGCAGTAAATACACACTCCGTATACGACAAGTCAGAGCACAGCTCTGCATTTCTTATGAAATCCCATTCTTTTGTCCTAAAACTGTCACTTTTGTTTTCTTGGAACATTTATGTTGCTCCTGAAGCGAGTATTGCTTAGGAAATTTCTTGAGGTAAATTCACAGAAGCACAGATTTACTTCTTATGGTCAAGTTTATAACAGCGGGGTAAAGACAGAACCATTTCACCTCACCTTAATGCGACTCACAGCCTCCTGAGCCTGCATCATGCGCACGTTTTTGGAGGGCGTCTTGTCTGAGAGCAGCTGGGTGGATCCCAGATAGTTAGCAGCAAAAATAATACCATCAATGAGGTCCTCTGGGTCACATGGGCCTGGTACTGACCGAGAGGAGAGCGACATTTCAGAACATCTTCAAAACATGCTTAAGATGTGTCATCAAGATTCATTTTGGAATGAGGACCAGAACAGGAATAGGAAATGTAACGATTAAAGGAAATTATAGGAAATCTGCTTACCTTCCACATATGTCGGGAATGAAGCAAGACTTCTCCTTGACTGCACATACAAGAACAAGCACACAAATGGCCCATTACAACATTCTGCAAGGCAAGCTGTCATTTTTAGGTGTAGCACTTCATAATGCACTGAACTGGCAATCTAATCTAATCTAATCTAATCTAATCTAATCTAATATAAGAGTTCATTTGCAAAAACAGAAAACTAAATTTTAAACAGTCATGTTTTTTCATTGTGCATTCCAGTTAATCTCAATCAAACTGCAGTTGGGTAATTTTGATTAAGTTTTTGATAAAAAAAAAAAAAAAAGCTAACACAATAAAACACAATAAAAACATGATAACATAATAGAAAACATGCTTTCTGAAAATGTAAAAAAAAAAAAGAGTTATCTGTTTTTGCAAAAAAACTCATAATATAATATAATATCAATATAACCCAAGAGGCCATGGTTTACAGTGATTTTAGAACTACTAAGGGGCATTATAAATATATAGAAAACAAAAGTATTATATACTGCATAATAAACGTAATATCAGTAAATATCAATAATATAGTATAACATAATATAACATAATATAATATAATCAATAAATCCCAAGAAGCCATGATTTACAGTGATTTTAGATATATATAATATATAATATTTTAAATGGTCACAATATAATATAATACAATATAATATAATAATATCATTATCAATTTTAGAACTTCTTGTCAGATATATAATATAATATAATATATATATAATATTTTAAATGGTCACAATATAATATAATATAATATAATCAATAAATCCCAAGAAGCCATGATTTACAGTGATTTTAGAACTTGTTGTCAGATATATATAATATATAATATTTTAAATGTTCACAATATAATATAATATAATATAATACAATATAATTTCTCAGAGATCATACATCATGCCACTTCTTGGGCTTTTTACAGATAATGACTGAGGGTTTGCCCATTTTTAAAAATATCTTTTTAAAAAGATTCTGCAAGATTAGCATTTCTTTCTGGCTACTTTGTATAGGTTTCTATGTAAGTACTGGTACTTCTGACTGGGCTGAGGCTGGAAGCGAGTTTGAAGTAAAAGTATTTGATGGACATATACTATGTGTCAGGAGCATTCACTCAGTATCATTATCTTATTTTTGACCGAGATGGCTTTTAGCTGGTTTTGCATCTGAACTCTTCATATATAAATGTACACACACACAATTGCAAAACGTTAATATGTTTTAAACTTTATCTGCTCCAGTCTATTTTAACAGTATCTTGGATCATTTATAATAACTATAATGACTTATAAATCACACTCTAATGCTCAGGACTCTAATGCTGTGGCCTGTAATATGTGTCTAATTAAATTCTTAGAGCACCTACTGGATATTATTACCAAGAATAATTAAGAATCATCCAATTTCGGCAGTTTTATTCATAGCTTCCCACCTCTTTACTGGCAGGAGACGGAGACTCAAAGCTGTCACTTCCCTCATGTGACGGCAGGTGACGGCCGGAAGACTCCGCCCCCTGTGGGGAGGTGGAGCCTGAGCCTGGAGACTGGACAAAAGAGACATTCATTAATAATACATGCTTTAAAAAAATACAAAAGCTACATTTACTCATGTGACATTCAGAGCACATAAGATCAATTAATCTTCACAGTTTTTGAATAAATAAAATAGACAAATGAAAGTACAATTTAATGCAATTTTAATAGCAAAGCAATGAGATAAATGAAAAAGTGAAAGACGTAAAGATGTGCATAAATGTGGCACAATATGAAACTGCCAAGTTTCAGTCAGACGCATCTGTTAAATAACTGGTGCTAGCAATAGGTTCAGACAGCAGGTCAAGAGGGGAAGAAAAGTACAAAGAAAAGTACATAAGAGATCTGTTTTTCTTGCATTGCCTACACCTCATCTCTGAAGAGGCCAGAATGTGAAATACTAGGGAACAAATGAGTCATACCCTCAACCAGAGCCCATTAGGATAAAATATTAAAAGATTTAATGTTCATTGTTCGTCATAACATACAAATACTGTACAGTCTCACAATGTATCTTCGTGACAATAATATCATCAGCTATGCAGAAAGAACTGAAGTACTGAAAGATAAACCCAGAGCACATTCATACAATTAACTCAGCTCCTCACCTCATCACCATGGTGACGATCCACCTGATACATCCAAAAATTTTCCATATCAACAAGCGCTTCCAAAAGCTGCAGTGAAGAATGTTTTTCCACAGGATACACTCAAATCAAGTGATACAGCAGATGTTGCTCTTTGGACCAGAGTACGAGAGAGAAGAACACAAAAGCCTCTTCCTCTGTCATCAAACTCACGGTGATAAGTTCACAATGGCTCCAGACAACAGAGGGGAACACTGTAGGGCTCCTGTTACAGCCTCACAGGAAAACTGTTCCTGGAACAGATTCGCTCAAGAGTGGCTTGGGTCAGAGACCGCTACACTACGCAACATCACCGCTATGCCGTGGAAAAACACTCCATTTCTGCTAAAGTCACTGCTTAGGTTGAATAAGCAGTACTTGTGATCTTAGCTGATACTATTAGAAGTCACTATTTGACTTGCTTTTGACTTTGTACTTGAATTCATCACACTCTGGATTTTACATTACCCATAAAATGAGCTTGTACAAAAATGTACAATGCATAAAATAAATAAATAAATAAATAAATTTCAAGCACGTTAAGCATTAATGCAGGGCAGGGGAGGATGGCGGTTTTTATTCTCTGGTGTTATATGAGCCTCGCTGAATTATTTACAGGCCGTCTCTTTCTGTGTCTCTTGACTGCACTAAATAAATCATATTGTGAAGGGGAAAAATAACAGGCTTCTGATGAAATGTCAAATTCTGACAACAGTAGAGAATGGGAGTGGGCAGGACATCACCAAGTTCACAGCAACTGTAATAGGGATTCTGGGATATCTGGAAGATGCGTGACTGTTTAACATTCACTGAAAGACTCCAGAAAATTGTTTACATGATCATAACAAAGATCATGAAAATAAGCTCTGAGAAGTTGAGAATCACCGACCGATTTTAATTTTAAACAGATGAAACGTTATGATATAAAATTAATAAGAAACATTTAGGACGCTGCTTTATTTCTAGGTCTTGAATCAAATGTGAGAATTTAAAAATAGATTGTGAACTTTTGAAGAGGTTCTTTGGATCATCTCAGTTCATGCTGGAGAACATGATCTTCAGGTTGTCTCACAAACTTGTAGAGTTTGAGTGCTGCTATTAATAAATAAAGACAAAACAAACAAATACATAAAATTCATGTCAACTGACTTAACTTTTTACTGAGATTGTTAGATAATATAATTTGTAATGACAACAGAAGTTAAAAATCTGAAATTGCATTTTTACTAGTGGTCTCAAACTGTCAGACCTAAACGGCAGTGTTCTAATCTATATTTTTCGGTAATTAAAATAAATCTGAGATAAAATATAAACATTAACACCTTATTGTAACTGTCAGAATGGTCAGAGATCAACCTGTAAATCATAGAGATTTGAAATTCGGAGGGATGGTAGTACTGGCACCACCTATAACGTGACCAAGGCTCACCTCAATCAGCCTGACGGGGGTGCTACACCAATCAAAAGTATGAAATCGCTCATAATTCTTAAACCGTCAGTCATAGGCTCAAGTGTCTTATGTCAGTGGAATCCTTGGCTCATGTTGGACAAAATGCATGCAAAATGATTCGATCGCGAACATGATGAAATTTTCTGGTAATTTCGCATTTTTTGAAAAACCTAGTTGTTGAACTAGTCCTAGATTTTTTGCCCGATCGGATCCAAACCAGTGCAGAAAGATTCTCTGGCAAGTGAATATCAATAATTATCAAAAAAGTTGTACTTTCGACTGTTGCAAAGGGGCACCAAAATGTTCAAAAGGAGCAGGGACACTTTCAGTAAAATGCCTATAACTACTGAACGGAATGAGATATCTTTGCCAAACTCACAACACTTATGCACTTATGCTTATGCTCAACCTGAGGTCACAGGGAAAAAAAATGCGGAGCTTGTACACTTGGTGGCGCTATAAGAGGGATAAAAAGCGTAAAAAATGGTTATAACTGCGCAACCATTTGTCCTATCAACACGAAAAACAGTGTGCAGCCTTGGTCCGAAGTGTCTACAAGGACATTTGTGTATCTTGGAGGTCAATCAGAACGAAACTCATACACCCATATTCGTATCATATGATAGAACTCCTCGTTCCGGACAACTTTGCCTCTAGAACCACTGCTGTCAATCAAATCGTTTGTTAAATGATTGAGAAGATGTACTTTTCCTAGGTTTTTCACTCAATCTGGAAAAAAACACTGCAGTACTCAGTTCTCTGAACTCTCTAGGCCAATAATTATCAAACAAATGTTGAAATTTACCTTTTGGGAATCTATAACGGGGTCGTTTAAAAAGGGGGCCTGTCCAAATTTACCCCAAATCCTATAAAGCCTGAAGGAAAACTCAAAACTTCATGAAACCTGCTGAGCACATGCAACAGGTGATTCTAAACAAGCATGCAAAATTTGAACAGAATCAGACCACAGTTGGTGCCATAACAGTTAAAAAGGACTCAAAAACGCTGTATTTCTATGCTAAATGTCTGTAAATCTGTAAATATCTGTATTTGCCAAAAATGCTAAAGAATATGTAATGTTTTTTTAATTTATATGCTTAAATGCCTTAAGTGCTTGAACCCCGGTAATCGCTGCTTGCAGTTATATTTCTACATGTCATTTAAAAAAAAGGTTTAAAAAAAAAAACATAAAATAAATTATATCAGCAAAACTTAAAA